>NC_053492.1:464680692-464858899 GCF_905171775.1 Rana temporaria | reverse complement strand
TAGGGCTCTATATAGAGCATATCTCTGGTTTATAGGGGTAGTAAGACTTGTGACCTTTCTCAACCTGGATCAGTGGGAAGAATGTCCCTTACATTGGTGATCAGTGGGAAGAATGTCCCTTACATTGGTGATCAGTGGGAAGAATGCTCCTTACATTGGTGATCAGTGGGAAGAATGTCCCTTACATTGGTGATCAGTGGGAAGAATGTTCCTTACATTGGTGATCAGTGGGAAGAATGCTCCTTACATTGGTGATCAGTGGGAAGAATGTCCCTTACATTGGTGATCAGTGGGAAGAATGTCCCTTACATTGGTGATCAGTGGGAAGAATGTCCCTTACATTGGTGATCAGTGGGAAGAATGTTCCTTACATTGGTGATCAGTGGGAAGAATGTCCCTTACATTGGTGATCAGTGGGAAGAATGTCCCTTACATTGGTGATCAGTGGGAAGAATGTCCCTTACATTGGTGATCAGTGGGAAGAAGGTCCCTTACATTGGTGATCAGTGGGAAGAATGTCCCTTACATTGGTGATCAGTGGGAAGAATGCTCCTTACATTGGTGATCAGTGGGAAGAATGTTCCTTACATTGGTGATCAGTGGGAAGAATGTCCCTTACATTGGTGATCAGTGAGAAGAATGTCCCTTACATTGCTGATCAGTGGGAAGAATGCTCCTTACATTGGTGATCAGTGGGAAGAATGTCCCTTACATTGGTGATCAGTGGGAAGAATGCTCCTTACATTGGTGATCAGTGGGAAGAATGTCCCTTACATTGGTGATCAGTGAGAAGAATGTCCCTGACATTGCTGATCAGTGGGAAGAATGCTACTTACATTGGTGATCAGTGAGAAGAATGTCCCTTACATTGGTGATCAGTGAGAAGAATGTCCTTTACATTGGTGATCAGTGGGAAGAATGTCCCTTACATTGCTGATCAGTGGGAAGAATGTCCCTTACATTGGTGATCAGTGGGAAGAATGCTCCTTACATTGGTGATCAGTGGGAAGAATGTCCCTTACATTGGTGATCAGTGAGAAGAATGTCCCTGACATTGCTGATCAGTGGGAAGAATGCTACTTACATTGGTGATCAGTGGGAAGAATGTCCCTTACATTGGTGATCAGTGAGAAGAATGTCCCTTACATTGGTGATCAGTGAGAAGAATGTCCCTTACATTGGTGATCAGTGAGAAGAATGTCCTTACATTGGTGATCAGTGGGAAGAATGTCCCTTACATTGGTGATCAGTGGGAAGAATGTCCCTTACATTGGTGATCAGTGGGAAGAATGTCCCTTACATTGGTGATCAGTGGGAAGAATGTCCCTTACATTGGTGATCAGTGGGAAGAATGCTCCTTACATTGGTGATCAGTGGGAAGAATGTCCCTTACATTGGTGATCAGTGGGAAGAATGCTCCTTACATTGGTGGTCAGTGGGAAGAATGCTCCTTACATTGGTGGTCAGTGGGAAGAATGCTCCTTACATTGGTGATCAGTGGGAAGAATGTCCCTTACATTGGTGATCAGTGGGAAGAATGTTCCTTACATTGGTGATCAGTGGGAAGAATGTCCCTTACATTGGTGATCAGTGGGAAGAATGTCCCTTACATTGGTGATCAGTGGGAAGAATGTCCCTTACATTGGTAATCAGTGGGAAGAATGTTCCTTACATTGGTGATCAGTGGGAAGAATGTCCCTTACATTGGTGGTCAGTGGGAAGAATGGGCCAAATCCACAAAAGAGATACGCAGGCGGAACTGCTGTTCAGCCTGCGTATCTCTGTGCCTAACTTTGGAAACGATCCTCAAAAGGATTTTTCCAAAGTTAGGCAGAAGATCTGACATCTGTAAGACACTTACACTGTCAGATCTTAAGATGCAGTACCGCATCCGCCGCTGGGGGCATTTCGAGTCGAAATGCCGCCTAGCGTATGCAAATGAGTACTTAAGCAGATCCACAAAGCTTTTAAGCTTTGTGTTTTCTGCGTAAGTTACGATTTGCACGCGTAAAATTAGGGCTGGTTTTACAATGTGTAAAGTTAGTACACCATGTAAAACCAGACCTTTTTTTCGATCGCCACGATTTTTTTTTAAATTTGAATTTTTTTTCCCGGCGCGGAACTTTTTTTTCACCCGTCGCAACTTTATTGTCCCGTCGCAATCCACAAAGCCCGGCGTAAATTACGTTTGCGCGCTGCACGTCGGGAAAAATGACGTCACGCACATGCGCAGTACGTCCGGCGCGGGAGCACGCCTAATTTAAATGGGAATCGCCCATTTAAACTAGGAACGCCTTACGATGGATGGAGTTAAGTTGCGCTGCCGCAATTTTCCGGGTAAGTGCTTTGAGGATCGGTACTTAACTTCGGAAAATTGCAGCAGTGTAACTTAACTCTGAAAAGTTAAGTTAGGCTGCATGTGAGGGAGGGGGCGCTATATCTAATTAAATCGTGAACATATATAAACGTAAATAAACATAATAGTGAATGAATAATAGTCCATATATGAAGCCATCCAAGTATGTGCTTAAGAAAAATAAAAATTATAAGTGATAAATAGAAAATATATATAAAAAATTATGAAAATTTGTGTAGACAACGAGTGTTCACAAAAGTCCTTTGAAAGAATTTTTTTTCCATAAAGTGAGATCTGTGTCTGGAGAAAAACAATTGAAGCCTCCACCAAAGGAATAACGTTCACCCGACGTGAATAAATAGATTGGCTCCTTACCAACTTGAGTGGACCCTTTAGTCAAATCAGCTTTGTTACACAACTGTAACCATGGAATAAGCAGGTGAGGACATCTCAGTCAGCAATAAGACAGGTGGCAGATCTCACATCCCATCGAAAAATGCAAAAGAAAGGTCGCAATAGTATATTATCCTTTATTAAAAGCAATATAAAAAATGACAGGACAGCCAAATGGCCTCTTACTTGATAAAGTGCCAAAGTCCCGGCACTGAGGCTACTGCGCGTGTAATCCAATGCATCGAATGTTGCAAAGAGCGGGTCTGCATGTATCTCCGTAGGTGGCGTGCGTTCCAGCTCTCCCACCAGGACCCGGAAGTAGCGTGCGTCAGCGTGACCAGTGTGCGCCTCGACATACGCTTCGATGTGAAATCGTCATCAGGAAGCGTCACTGGTCACGCATCGAATGGGTCTAAATAACCCTGTGACGAATCTAATGGCGCATACACACCATCACTTTATGTAATGAAAAAAAACGACACTTTCTGTGAAGTAAAAAATGACGTTTTTGAAACTTCAATTTTCAAAGACGAAGTTGCCTACACACCATCGTTTTCTCACAATGTTCTTGCAAAGCGAGGTTACGTTCCACCACGTTTTACCATTGAAGCTTGCTTCATAAGTAGCTTCTGGGCATGCGTGGATGAAAAAACGTCTTAGAAAACGACGTTTTTTGCTACACACGGTCAATTTCTGTGAAGTAAAAAGTGCACTTTTGAAAAACGACACATAAAATTGAAGCATGCTTCAATTTTTTTTGGTCGTTTTTTACAAGATATAAAACAACGTTTTCCCCCACACACAGTCAATTAAAGTGACGTTTTTAAAAACGTCATTTTTTTTCATCACATAAAGTGATGGTGTGTACGCGGCATGAGTGGTTGGAATGGGACCAATCGTAGCCTCAGTTCCGGTCTCAAGCTCTAACAATAAAACTTTATTAAATGAACAAAGCTATATAACGCTGAGATACTCTGTGGTAAATGGTAGCGATAATATAACAAATAAAAATAGGAATAATTTCCTATATATCGATATAAAACTTTGTCTCAATATTCAAATTGAGGCCAAAGAGGACAATCCCATTGATAAATGGTATATTTAAAAAATGATATATTTAAAATTGTATGTACTGGTACTACGCATAATACAACAAAAAAACACATAGAAACTCAATGCTGATAGGTGGTTGTTATTCATTACTGAGAAAGCAATTGAGGTCTAATTCAATGTTTAGACCCAACGGCTGCATTGTTTGTAAACAATGCAGCCATTTGGTCTCATTCTGAGAAACTTCTTGGGTAAGGTTAGTGCCTCTCCAATGTGTGGAAATCTTATCAATACCATAAAAAGTAAGTAGACTGGGATCTCTGCCATGGTATTCATCAAAATGACGAGAAACGCTATGATTCGGAAATCCCTTGATAATGTTTGCAACATGTTCATTGATCCTGATTTTTAATTCCCTGGTGGTTCTACCAACATATTGTAATGAACAGGGACACTCGAGAACGTATGTCACGTATCTCGAGTGACAAGTGATCAAAGGTTTTATGGTGAATTCTTGTTGACTTACATTGGATTTGAATTTTAATTTCTTCTTGCCCTGTCTGTTCGTAATTTTACATGATCTGCACCTCGTGCAGTAGTAAAAACCCGGACTGTCAAGAAAAGTGAGAGGCTTTTTGGGGGGGTCTGGAACGTTGGGAGATATAATGTTACGAAGACCTGGAGCTCTCCTATAAATAAATCTAGGGTTGGCAGGTAAAATTTTGGCCAAATCATTGTCCTTTAATAAAATAGGCCAATGTTTCTTAAAAACTTTTTCTACATTTTTATAATCACGATGGAATATCGGCAATACAGACTGAGTCTGACAATAAATTGTCATTAAGCCTCCATGAGGCTCTGGATTTATGGGGAGGTGCTTTTCCCAAGGTCATATGGATAGGTGCGTGGTCTGACCATAATATAAGGCCAATCGAGGTAGTAGGGGAAAAGTCCAGCAGCGACTGGGAAATAAGTATATAATCCAGTCTGCTGTAGGATAAGTGTGCAGGGGAGAAATATATATAATCCCTGGCAGAGGGATGGAGTACTCTCCACACGTCTACCAGGGAAAGATCAGAGAATAAAGTGCGCAGCCTGGTGGTGGTGGCCAAAGAAAACGAGGACTTACCATTTGATGTATCTAGGCGGGGTATTAAAGCAACGTTGAAGTCACCTCCAAGGATCATGTTGGTTACGCTGAACTTCCTCAGGCGGGAGAGCATGGTGGTAAAAAATTGCAACTGGTCCTGGTTAGGAGAATATACATTAATCACCGTGCAGATACACATTATTACATACAGGAGTGACATCACCGCTCTCCAGATAAAAGATATATTATACAGGAGTGACATCACCACTCTCCAGATAAAAGATATATTATACAGGAGTGACATCACCACTCTCCAGATAAAAGATATATTATACAGGAGTGACATCACCACTCTCCAGATAAAAGATATATTATACAGGAGTGACATCACCACTCTCCAGATAGAAGATATATTATACAGGAGTGACATCACCACTCTCCAGATAAAAGATATATTATACAGGAGTGACATCACCGCTCTCCAGATAAAAGATATATTATACAAGAGTGACATCACCGCTCTATAGATAAAAGATATATTATACAGGAGTGACATCACCGCTCTCCAGATAAAAGATATATTATACAGGAGTGACATCACCGCTCTCCAGATAAAAGATATATTATACAGGAGTGACATCACCGCTCTCCAGATAAAAGATATATTATACAAGAGTGACATCACCGCTCTATAGATATAAGGTACATTATATTGTCAAAAGTATTGGGACACTTGTCTTTACATGTACCTAAACTTTAATGGCATCCCTGTCTTAGTCTGTAGGGTTCAATATTTAGGTTGGCCCCGCCCTTTGCAGCTATAACAGCTTTAACTCTTCTGGGAAGGCTGTCCACAAGGTTTAGGAGTGTGTCTATGGGAATGTTTGACCATTCTTCCAGAAGAGCATTTGTGAGGTTAGGCACTGATGTTGGACGAGAAGGCCTGGCTCGCAGTCTGCGCTCTAATTCATCCCAAAGGTGTTATATTGGGTTGAGGTCAGGACTCTGGCAAGACCAGTCATGTCCCTCCACCCCAAACTCGCTCATCCAAGTTTTTACGGACCTTGCTTTGTGCACTGGTGCGCGGTCATATTGGAACAGGAAGGGGCCGTCCCCAAACTGTTCCCACAAAGCTGGGAGCATTTGGCTCCCACTGCTGTCAATCAAATCCAATGACCCAAGGGCAGGGCCGAGTCCTACATTCAGCATCTATGGACGCTGAATGTTGGACTCGGGAGTGCGCCCGCAAGGTAACCCCCTTGGGAGAGCGCTTCTCCTAGGGGGTTATACAATGCGGGGAGGAGCGCGAGATCCACCAAGGGACCCCAGAAGTCGGGGCCACTCTGTGCAAAACTAACCGCACAGTGGAGGCAAGTATGACATGTTTGTTATTTAAAAAATAAAAAAACAAAGCCTTAAAATCCCTTTAAGAGATTCCTTTACTGGAACTAAGAGGCCAAGCCCAATCCCTGAAAAACAACCCCATACCATAATCCCCCTCCACCAAATGATTTCGACCAGCACACAAAGAAAGGTCCATAAAGACATGGATGAGCGCATTTAGGGTGGGGGAACTTGACTGGCCTGCACAGAGTTCTGACCTCAACCCTTCTCGTCCAACATGCCTGACCTCACAAGTGCGCTTCTGGAAAAATGGTCAAACATTCCCAAAGACACACTCCTAAACCTTGTGGACGGCCTTCCCAGAAGATCTGAAGCTTTTATAGCTGCAAAGGGCGGGGCCAACTCAATATTGAACACTACAGACAAAGACTGGGATGCCAATAAAGTTCATGTAAAGGCAGGTGTCCCAATACTTTTGACAATGTAGTGTAAGTTATATAATACAGGGGTGATATCACAGCTCTCCAGATATAAGGAGGAGGACAGACTCCTAGCCCCCCACCAAAGTCACCCTGCAGGAGGACAGTCATAGCTCCCATCGGAGTCACCCTGCAGGAGGACAAGGTAATAGCTCCCTTCTTTCTATTTTTTTACCTTTTTTTCCCGGTGGTATATTGTTCGGTCTGCGATATGGGCGCCGTCACCGGAACCCCTTTCAAGAAAACGGAGCCTTGATGTTTCAGCGGTTTCAGGTCATAAACGTCAAGGAAGGGGCTATATGGTGAATCTGAAAAAAAAATAAGTGCAACTAAGGGCCTGATTTACCAAGCCTTTACTCCATGACTCATGGAGTAAAAGCAGGAGTAGCAGCCGTTTGTCCATTTACTAAAGAAATACGCTGCTAGTGCAGTGTATTTCCCTAGTTACTAATGTGCTCCGTGCGCCCAGGAGAGGGTGCATTGTGCACCAGTACAGACCTGGCGCACGGCACATTAAACTATAAATTGCGGGGGTTTGGGCGGGAGTTTATTAAGGGGGGAGGTGGGGGGATGCAGGGGAAGTGAAGTGACATGTGTTTTGAAGTGTTTGGCGGGCCGAATTGAAAGGGAAAGTGTTTTTTGAAAACAGATCCCCGTACGCTTGCACAGTGCGCCTGAACCTCGGGAGGTTCATTTGCATACTGGGCATGCGCAGAGAGAAAAGTCAGGGATTCCCGTGCGCCTTGTCAGTACGCCGTGAAAATCTTGGTAAATACCAAGCGGCGTACCCGTGATTGCGCTGCGTGACGCGGCGCACGGGAATCTCCGAGCTGTTTTCAGCCCTGAAGGGGAACTCGGCGCCAAATTTCAAACTTGAAATCGGCGCGGGTCCCCCTTCAGGGCTACATTAGGCTCTTAGGCTTGGTCCGGAACGTGAGGGGTTAAACCCGCGCCGATTCGGCGCGGGGTTCCCCCCCAAGATCCAAACCAAGCCCTCATCCCAAGCATGCAGTCTGGCCCGGACAGGAATGGGGGAGGGGACGATCGAGCGCCCCCCCCCCTCCTGAGCCGTACCAGACCGCATGCCCTCAACATGGGGGAGTGTGTGCTGTGGGGGAGGGGGGCACTGCCCCCCCACCCCAAAGCACTCTTGCCCCCATGTCGATAGGGACAAGAGCCTCTTCCCGACAACCCTTGCCATTGGTTGTCGGGGTATGCGGGCGGGGCTAATCGGAATCTGCGAGCTCCCTTTAATAAGGGGGCCCCCAGATGCCGGCCCCCCACCCTATGTGAATGAGTATGGGGTACATCGTACCTCTACCCATTCACATGGGGGAAATGTAAAGTAAAAAAAAAACACCACACAGAATAAAATATTTTATTAATCTGCTCCGGAGCCCCCCCTTTCTTCTTTAGCTCTCTTAGAAGGGGGGGTTTCTTCTCTCCCGATCTTCCGCCGGGACCCTGGGCTTCGGTGATTTCTGCCGGGGGAGGGCGCCATCCCTCGGTCCTCTCCGGAGCCTTCCGCCGGATGCCCCCACCCCATTTAAGCTCTTTTTCATTAGGGAGGGGCATCCGGACTTCGGGGTCTTCTGCCGGGGGATGGCGCCTATCCCCCGGTCTTTCCGGTGCCTTCCGCCAGGGTTCCGGTCTTCCTGGTCTTCTGCCGGGGGTGCGCCAACTCCCAGGTCTTTTCTCTTCTGTCTTCTCTGCTCCCTCTTCTGCCTGGCTCCCCCGCGGAGCCAGGGCTTTCTTCCGTCTTCTTTCTTCTCTCTTCCTTCTTCTGCCTGTCTCCTCCGGGAGCCCAGGGCTTGTCTCCGCTGTCTTCTCCCTTCTCTTCCATTCGATGTTGACACGACGAGGTCCGGCGCTGGAATGCCGTCTGAGCAGTGGGCATGGACTTATATAGGGCAATGCCACCATGTGACCTCAACCCATGTGACATCACATTCCCATCATGCCCAGGGAATGTGATGTCACATGGGTTGAGGTCACATGGTGGCATTACCCTATATAAGTCCATGCCCGCCGCTGACACGGCATGTCAGCGCGGAACCTCGTCGTGTCAACATCGAATGGAAGAGAAGGGAGAAGACAGCGGAGACAAGCCCTGGGCTCCCGGAGGAGACAGGCAGAAGAAGGAAGAGAGAAGAAAGAAGACGGAAGAAAGCCCTGGCTCCGCGGGGGAGCCAGGCAGAAGAGGGAGCAGAGAAGACAGAAGAGAAAAGACCTGGGAGTTGGCGCACCCCCGGCAGAAGACCAGGAAGACCGGAACCCTGGCGGAAGGCACCGGAAAGACCGGGGGATAGGCGCCATCCCCCGGCAGAAGACCCCGAAGTCCGGATGCCCCTCCCTAATGAAAAAGAGCTTAAATGGGGTGGGGGCATCCGGCGGAAGGCTCCGGAGAGGACCGAGGGATGGCGCCCTCCCCCGGCAGAAATCACCGAAGCCCAGGGTCCCGGCGGAAGATCGGGAGAGAAGAAACCCCCCCTTCTAAGAGAGCTAAAGAAGAAAGGGGGGGCTCCGGAGCAGATTAATAAAATATTTTATTCTGTGTGGTGTTTTTTTTTTACTTTACATTTCCCCCATGTGAATGGGTAGAGGTACGATGTACCCCATACTCATTCACATAGGGTGGGGGGCCGGAATCTGGGGACCCCTTTATTAAAGGGGTCTCTCAGATTCTGATAAGCTCTCCGCCCGCATACCCCGACAACCAACGGCCAGGGTTGTCGGGAAGAGGCTCTTGTCCCTATCGACATGGGGGCAAGAGTGCTTTGGGGTGGGGGGGCAGTGCCCCCCTCCCCCACAGCACACACTCCCCCATGTTGAGGGCATGTGGTCTGGTATGGCTCAGGAGGGAGGGGGGCGCTCGCTCGTCCCCACCCCCATTCCTGTCTGACCAGACTGCGTGCCTGGGATAAGGGCTTGGTTTGGATCTTGGGGGGGGCCCCACGCTATTTTTTTGGGCCCCGGTTTAACCCCTTATGTTCCAGACCAAGCCTAAGAGCCTGGTATGCACCTGGAGGGAACCCACCTTATTTTTTTTTGGGGGGGTCTGGAGTTCCCCTTCATGAACAGCGATCTGTCATTTACACATGTCAGTCCCACCCCCCCCCTACAGTTAGAACACACCCAGGGAACATATTTAACCCCTCCCTCGCACCTAGTGTTAACCCCTTCCCTGCCAGTGGCATTTTTTGAGTAAGCAATGCATTTTTTACAGCACTGATCGCTAGAAAAATGCCAATGGTTCCAAAAAACTGTTCGATGTGTCCGCCATAATGTCGCAGTACCGATAAAAATCGCTGATCGCCCCAATAACTAGTTAAAACAACAAAAAAAAAAAAATTGTAGACGCTATAACTTTTGCAAAAACCAAACACTAAACGCTATTTGCGATTTTTTGGAACCAAAAAGATGTAGAATACGTATCGGCCTAAACTGAGGGTTTTTTTAGTTTTTTGAATATATATTTTTGGGGATATTTATTATAGCAAAAAGTAAAAATAATTTTTACATATGTGGGCGGGACTTACGCAAGTCCCGCCCACATATATAAACATCGTTCAAACCACACATGTGAGGTATTGACGCGTGCATTAGAGCGAGAGCAATACTTTTACCACTAGACCTTCTTTGTAACTATAAACTGGTAACCTGGAAAAAAAAGAAAAAGGTCGCCTATGGGGATATTCACGGAATTCATTTTGGCCCCATTGCAGGAGTGTTTCCAATAGTAAAGCGTGACATGTAAGGTATCTATTTACTCAGTGTAACATCATCTTTCACATTATCCCCAAAAATTGGGCTCACTTTTGTGTTTTGTTAATTTTTAACCACTTGAGCCCGGACCATATTTCTGGTCAATGACCGGGCAAGTTTTTGTGATTCGGCGCGGCGTCGCTTTAACTGACAATTGCGCAGTCGTGCGACGTGGCTCCCAAACAAAATTGGCAACCTTTTTTTTCACACAAATAGATTATTAAATGTGCGTGTTTACTTCTGTCTTTAACACCTCCCCTTCAGGCTGGAAAGCATCAGATCAGGGGAAACCAAAAAAAAAAAGCTCTCATTCCATTGCAGCTTGGTTCCTACATGTGTGATGAACTGAGCATGCTCAAACACTTAGAAAAAAAATATCCTTTCTTTTTAAAAGGTGAAAAACACTCATTGGATGCTCATAGAGCGTGGTTTGGATTAATTGCAGGTGTGCCCAATTACAAGCTCACCCAAACTAGAGACTGCAATTTGTTCATGTGATTTCAATTGATTCATTACTAGCACTGTTATAAAAAGCTTGGATCGATCAGTCCTCAGCTGCCCTCAGAAGGGGCAGGCTGGCAGAAATGCTGTTGCTAAACACAAATGTGGTTTGTTGCATGGGTTTTGTTTTATTTTGCCAATGGTTTTGGTTTATTTTTAAATGATGTTCACTTTGATGTATTTGTCTATGTGGCCTTATTTTATGAAAAATGTGTAAAGCTATGGTTAATTAGAATTTTGAAATGTATTTTTGTTTGTTTGTCTTTTTTTGCTTTCCTTGTTTTGTTGACCAATAAAAATTACTTTAAAATTGTTAAGTTTGTCTTTTGTTACTTTTTCATGCTACATATGTTGACAGCTGCAGCTGAACTAGGTTAGGGCCTAACAAATTATGTGTGATTTTTGTCTAAGCTTCTTTCCTGGTGTGTAATCATGAAATGTTTGCCATGTTTATTCTCCCTGACTTTAAAGACAAAAACTGGTAAGTATTTTATTTATTCTGCAGTGGTCCTCAGCCCTCAAGTACCCCCGACAGGACATGTTTTGGGGATTTCTCTTATCAAGAATTGCTGTCCAGACTATTTTAAAGCACATGTGCAAGATGAAGGAAAACCTGCAAACATGGCCTGTGGGGGGGGGGGGGGTTTGCTATTGGTGGACAGGCTTGACGTGCTGATTTACAGCACTGTTCTTAAATCTAGCGCAAGGCAATCCTATTCAAATTGTGGGTGTTTGAGGGAAGCCAAGTGAGTGTTAGAACCCCTGCTTTGTGTTTTTTTATTTTTGTGTTGAGCTTTGTGTCCCTTTTCTTAAAATTGGCTTCACTTCCTGTCACACAGCTGAACAGGAAGTGAGGTTAAAACCCTACCAGTGTCATTTCTTGGGGACACCGGTCAATCTAACTAGTGTCCCCATTAAGCAAATTGCACTCCTGCACTGCTGTGTACACCCCAAATCATGGGTCTTCAAACTACGGCCCTCCAGTTGTTCAGGAACTACAATTCCCATCATGCCTAGTCATGTCTGTGAATGTCAGTGCATTACAAGGCCTCATGGGATGTGTAGTTCTACAACAGCTGGAGGGCCGTAGTTTGAGGATCCCTGCCCCAAATGATTATTTAGTTTGGGGTTTAGTAAAGGCAAAGCCACTCTGCAGTACAAGCATAGTTGCTGAAAATCAGAGAGGAAGCACTGATGGTTTTAACATCCAATCCTGTAGAAGCAAAGTTGTTTTGTTTTCTTCCTTGCTTTGCACTTGTAGGAGTGGATTTGCCTTTAGTAAATGGACCCCAAAGTCCAAGATCCCTAATAATTTGGGGTGTACACAGCAAAATGCTAGAGTGCAATTTACATAATGGGAAACTATTTAGATTGATCTCTGTGTCCCCAAGAAAATATATTAGTAAGGTTTTACCCTCACTTCCTGTTTGGCTATGTGACAGGAAGTGAATGAATTAGAAAGGGTGAAGACACCTCACAAATGTTGTCACTATCAGGGGTGCAGACATCCCCAAAAAAATGAGCAGATAATACTTATTTGCAAATTAATAATTTTTTAGTTAACATTGGGTGGGGTGCTCTAACACACACATTCCTACATATTAGCAACGCTCTATCCTGGCCTATTGGCATGGTTATATTTTCTTAGGGCTCTCAATAAAACTCTATGAAATTTGTGCTTAAACTAGAACCAGGGGCGGACTGACAACTCATGGGGTCCCTGGGCAATAGAAGATTATGGGGCCCCTCTGGCTTACAGATGACCACCACGCCAGGAGGTAGTGCAGAGGCGGGCAGCTAAAATCTTGGGATATTCACATTAAAAGCATGTCATTTTCGGACATATCAGGGACAGATCTAAAAAAAACACAGATTTTTACATACTGTCCCTGGTTTTACTGAGCCTGGCAACCCGGATGGGGCCCCCTAGTGGCATGGGGCCCTCGGGCAGTGCCCGAGTGACTCAATGGTCAGTCCGCCCCTGACAAGAACTATAATCAACAAGTTTTATTTTCTTTCATTTTGGATAGAGTGAGGGAGGGTTATAGGCCCTGTCAGTTTATTTTGTATTATCTGTGTCCAATTGGGGAGATTTGCCTTCACTTCCTGCCCCATAGCCAAACAGGAAGTGAGAGAAAAACTATGCAAATTAACCACTTCCCGCCCAGCCTATGGCCGATTTACGTCCGGGAAGTGGTTACACAATCCTGACAGGACGTCCTGCAGGATTTCATGCCGCACGCGCCTGTGGGGGCACGCAGCGCGGCGATCGGTGATGCGGGGTGTCAGTCTGACACCCTGCATCTCCGATCTCGGTAAAGAGTCTCTCACGGAGACGGAGACTCTTTACCACGTGATCAGCCGTGTCCAATCACGGCTGATCACGATGTAAACAGGAAGAGCCATCGATGGCTCTTCCTCACTCGCGTCTTACAGACGCGAGTATAGGAGAGCCGATCGGCGGCTCTCCTGACAGGGGGCGTTCGCGCTGATTGTTTATCAGCGCAGCCCCCCCTCGGATCACCACACTGGACCACCAGGGATGCCCACCCTGGACCACAGGGTGTGCAAAAACAAAAATAATATAGAAGAAAAAAACAAAAAGCATTAAAAAATAAGAAAAAAGATGCCAATCAGTGCCCACAAATGGGCACTGACTGGGAAAATCAGTGCCACCCCACAGTGCCCATCCATGCACAGTGCCCACCTGTGCCACCCATAAGTATCCATCAGTGCCACCCATAAGTGCCGCCCATAAGTATCCATCAGTGCCACCCATAAGTGCCGCCCATCTGTGCCGCCCATGAGTGCCCATCAGTGCCGCCTATGAGTGCCCATCAGTGCCGCATAGCAGCGCCGCCAATCAATGCCACCTCATCTGTGCCGTCAGTACTACCTCATCGATGTCCATCAGTGCCATCTCATCGGGGCCCATCAGTGCCGCCATATCAGTGCCCGTAATTGAAAGAGAAAAACTTATTTACAAAAAAATTAACCTAAAAAAAGAAAAAGGTTTTTTTGTTTCAAAATTTGCAGTCTTTTTTTAGTTGTTGCGCAAAAAAAAAAACGCAGAGGTGATCAAATAACAACAAAAGAAAGCTCTATTTGTGGGGAAAAAAGGACGCCAATTTTGTTTGGGTACAGTGTTGTATGACCGCGCAATTGCCATTCAAAGTGCGACAGTGTTGAAAGCTGAAAATTGGCTTGGGCGGGAAGGTGCGTAAGTGCCTGGTATGGAAGTGGTTAAGGGAATCCAGTGCCCCCCAGAACTAGTGTGTGGGTCCCCTGAAAATTACTGGGCGGGGTTATACAAAAACAGGGTGTGACCTTGACAGGAAGGGGTGGGTCATTTTTCTATTAGGAGGTGCAGATATGTAGTCAGGCCTAGGGCAGAACCAAACCTTAATATACTACTGCATATTAGGGCTTATTTAGACCGGAACCGATTTACAGCGTGTTTTTATATTGTGGGAGGAAACCCACGCAGGCACAGGGAGAACATGCAAACTCCATGCAGATGCTGTCACGGGCGGGATTCGAACCAACGACTCTTTTGCTGCTAGGTCAAAGTGCTATACACTACACCACTGTGGTGAACGAACATGATTGCAGCTGAAAGCATGAGATCTTTTTTTTTTTTTTTCAATACCATGCTTTCCAGCCTTATTGACCCCGCCTCTCTCCATAAAGAGGACCTGTCACACACTAGTCCTATTACAAGGGATGTTTACATTCCTTGTAATAGGAAGAAAACTGATCATTTTTTTTTTATTTTTTTATTTCAGTGTAAAACATTATAAAACTAAATAAAAATAAATAAGAAAACCCCAAAAAAAAATTTTCAAGCGCCCCGTCGCGACGAGCTCGCGCACAGAAGCAAACGCATACGCGAGTAGCGCCCGCATATGAAAACAGTATTCAAACCACACAAGTGAGGTATCGCCGCGATCGTTAGAGTGAGAGCAATAATTCTAGCCCTAGACCTACTCTGCAACTCAAAAAATGCAACCTGTAGAATTTTTTAAACGTCGCCTATCGAGTTTTTTAAAGGGTAAAAGTTTGACGCCATGCCACGAGCGGGCGCAATTTTTAAGCGTGACATGTTGGGTATCATTTTACTCGGCGTAACATTATCTTTCACAATATAGAAAAAAATTGGGCAAAATGTATTGTTGTCTTATTTTTTAATTCAAAAAAGTGATTTTTATCCAAAAAAAGTGCGCTTGTAAGACCGCTGCGCAAATACGGTGTGACAAAAAGTATTGCAATGACTGCCATTTTATTCCCTAGGATGTCTGCTAAAAAAAAATATATAATGTTTGGGGGTTCTGATTAATTTTCTAGCCAAAAAATTGTGATTTTCACATGAAGGAGAGAAGTGCCAGAATTAACCCGGTGGGCAAGTGGTTAAAGTACTCATGGCTATAAAGAATAGAGTCATTGCTCATTAAAAAAAAAAAAAAAAAAAAAAAAAAAGGGGGTCCCTCCAAATTAAATTACCAGGCCCTTCAGGTCTGGAATGGATATTAAGGGGAACCCCGCCGTAAAAACCCAAAAAAAAAAAGACGTGCGGTTCCCGGCAAATATCCATTCCAGACCCTTCAGGTCTGGTGTGGATTTTAAGGGGAACTCCACCCCAAATTGAAAAAAAAAATGGCGTGGAGTCCCCCTAAAAATCCACACCAGACCCTTATCCGAGCACGTTGACCTGGCCGGCCGCAGAAAAGAGGGGGGGACAGAGTGCGGCCCCCCCCCCTCTCCTGAACCGCACCAGGCCACATGCCCTCAACATGGGGAGGATGTCCCCATGTTGATGGGGACAAGGGTCTCATCCCCACAACCCTTGCCCGGTGGTTGTGGGGGTATGCGGGCGGGGGGCTTATCAGAATCTGGAAGACCCCTTTAACAAAGGGGACCCCCAGATCCTGACCCCCCCCCTGTGTGAAATGGTAATGGGGTACATTGTACCTCTACCATTTCACCCCAAAAAAAATGTCAAAGTGATAAAAATGACAGTAGCCGGTTTTTGACAAATCTTTTAATAAAATCTTCTTTTCTTCTTTCCTTCGGGGTTCTTCCGCTGCTTCTTTCTTCTCGTCCACATCTTGCCCGACGTCTTCTTCTATCTTCTCCGTCCGTCCTTCCGCCTTCTGGTCCCGCATCTTGCCCGTTGTCTTCTCCGTCCGCCTCCTCGTCCGCATCTTGGGTCTTCTGCGGTCTTCTTCTCGGTCCGCCGCCTTCTCGTCCCCTGCGTTTGAATTGTAATTGGCCGCCGTTTTCCCGCTCCTGGGACCCGCCCCCCTCTGACGCCACAAGTAAACTCCTTAGAAGGTCATGTGCGTCAGAGGGGGGCGGGGTCGCAGAGCGTCACACAGCGGGGGAATTCAATTTCAATCGCGCCGCCCGGAGAAGAAGTTCCCGCCGTGTCAAACTCATGTGACCCCGCCCCCCTCTGACGCCACAAGTAAACTCCTTAGAAGGTCATGTGCGTCAGAGGGGGGCGGGGTCACATGAGTGTGACACGGCGGGAACTTCTTCTCCGGGCGGCGCGATTGAAATTGAATTCCCCCGCTGTGTGACGCTCTGCGACCCCGCCCCCCTCTGACGCACATGACCTTCTAAGGAGTTTACTTGTGGCGTCAGAGGGGGGCGGGTCCCAGGAGCGGGAAAACGGCGGCCAATTACAATTCAAACGCAGGGGACGAGAAGGCGGCGGACCGAGAAGAAGACCGCAGAAGACCCAAGATGCGGACGAGGAGGCGGACGGAGAAGACAACGGGCAAGATGCGGGACCAGAAGGCGGAAGGACGGACGGAGAAGATAGAAGAACACGTCGGGCAAGATGTGGACGAGAAGACCCGAGAAAGAAGCAGCGGAAGAACCCCGAAGGAAAGAAGAAAAGAAGATTTTATTAAAAGATTTGTCAAAAACCGGCTACTGTCATTTTTATCACTTTGACATTTTTTTTGGGGTGAAATGGTAGAGGTACAATGTACCCCATTACCATTTCACACAGGGGGGGGGGGCAGGATCTGGGGGTCCCCTTTGTTAAAGGGGTCTTCCAGATTCTGATAAACCTCCCGCCCGCATACCCCCACAACCACCGGGCAAGGGTTGTGGGGATGAGACCCTTGTCCCCATCAACATGGGGACATCCTCCCCATGTTGAGGGCATGTGGCCTGGTGCGGTTCAGGAGAGGGGGGGGGGGCCGCACTCTGTCCCCCCCTCTTTTCTGCGGCCGGCCAGGTCAACGTGCTCGGATAAGGGTCTGGTGTGGATTTTTAGGGGGACTCCACGCCATTTTTTTTTTCAATTTGGGGTGGAGTTCCCCTTAAAATCCACACCAGACCTGAAGGGTCTGGAATGGATATTTGCCGGGAACCGCACGTCTTTTTTTTTTTTGGTTTTTACGGCGGGGTTCCCCTTAATATCCATTCCAGACCTGAAGGGCCTGGTAATTTAATTTGGGGGAACCCCTACACATTTTTTTGTTTGTTTTATGAATGAATCCCTTTAGAATTGTCAGAGCCGACAATTCATTATAGCCGCGTGTGAATTTTTAAATGACTTTTTTCCTTCAGAATGTCACTTTGTGCAGGGGGAGTTCTAAGTGCGGGAAAAATGCGCTATTTCACATGCTGACATTACACCCCCCCTAGGTACGAAATTTAAAGGAATATTTCACTTTTATTGTTTCACTTTAAGAATTATTAATTTCACTGCTCCCGAAAAAACGGCCGTTTTAAAAAATAAAAAAAGCATTGATACATGTTCCCTGGGGCAGGACTGAGGTCCCCAAACACTTTTTAGGACTAAACTTGCAGATTAGCCTTTAAAATGAACACTTTTGATTTCTCCCATAGACTTCTATAGGGAGTTCGGCGCGGCTTTACATATTAGTTTCAATGCGCCGGCTGCTACGCTGGTTCATGCGCCTGATTAAGCCTCCACCCGGAGTACTAATTAATGCATGAACCAGCGCAGCGCACATAGCTTAGTAAATCAGGCCCACAGTGTCTGATAGAGCAAGAAGATGAGAATCTTGTGTTTAATGGAGACCATACACACTTCAATAAATAATCAATTTCTTTTGTGATGGAACAATTTATCTATAGTCGAAAACCCATTCGATCAACATGCCACTCGCAGGGTAAGTGGATTTCAATTGATAGTTAAGACTAGAGGTCGACTGATATATCGACCAATATTTCGCCTTTTTAGAGAAATCGGCATCAGTAAGCACTAATGGGCACCAATGAGGTGGCACTGACAGGCTGAATTGGTAGGCACTAATAAGGTGGCACTGATGGGCTGCACTGATGGGTACTGATGAGGTTGCACTGACAGGCACGAATGGACACTGATAGGCTGCACTGGTGGGCACTTATGAGGTGGCACTGATGGGCACTGAATCTGATGAGGTTGCATTGACAGTCTGCTTTGGTGGGGACTAATGGATACTGATAGGCTGCACTGGTGGGCTGCACTGACGTGGCACTGACAGGCTGAACTCGTGGGCACTAATGAGGTGGCAATGATGGGACACTGATAGACTGCACCCCACCTCTCCACCCTAAACAATAACCTCCTCCCCACCTCTCCACCCTAGATTTTCTGAGATGAAGGGAACATTTTTTTCCCTAAAATATCGTCCGCAAAAATCGGCAACATATATCGGCCGCCCCAATTTTTAAATATCGGCATCGGCCAGGGAAAAACCCATATCGGTTGACCTCTAGTTAAGACAGCCCTCAAAAATTGCACTCGCCTGCTCGCATTTGGCGAGTGGATATTTAGGAGCGAGTGGAGCAGGCAGAAGCAGACCGTATGCTGCTGAGGGAGGAGAAGAGGCGCCCGGTGGATGCTGAGGGGATAACCCCAAACCGTCCTGGCTTGCTGGCAATCTCTGCTCTCCCCCCTCCTCAATGCAGACTCCAATCTCACGATTTTCAACCAGCTTCGCCCTCCGCCTCGGTCTCAGCAGCTCCCCTGGTAAGGAATCCTGCAGCCCCTATGAAATAGTTTTGAGAGACAGCTTTATTGTGAGCGCCAGGGACACAGGGCATATGCCCCACATTTGCTGGTGGGTGTCCCTGTGCTGCAACCGCCTGTATTGCTTTTGTTTCAGTCCAAGGCACCTTCTTTCTCTGACTGTAGCATGGAGCCGAGTGACGTGCAGTGAAACTTCTCCTCGCCTCTGTGCTACAGTCCCGACAGTCAGAGCTCTGAAGAAAAAAAAATAACTAAACAGCACAGTGCCGGCTGCATCCTATATTTCCAAGAGGTGACAGAGCTGCTGGGGGGATTTGTGAGAGTACTGGGGTGGGGGGGGGGGCAGGAATTTGTGAGAGAGCTGGGGTGGGGGGATTTGTGAGAGAGCTGGGGTGGGGGGATTTGTGAGAGAGCTGGGGTGGGGGGGATTTGTGAGAGAGCTGGGGGGGAATAGTGAGAGTGCTGGGGGGGAATAGTGAGAGCGCTGGGGGGGGAATAGTGAGAGCGCTGGGGGGGAATAGTGAGAGAGCTGGGGGAGATTATTGGGAGGGGGGCATTGGTGAGAGAACTGGGGGGGCATTTGTGAGGGAGCTGGGGGGCATTTGTGAGGGAGCTGGGGGGCATTTGTGAGGGAGCTGGGGTGGGGATTTGTGAGAGAGGTGGGGGGGGGGGGATTTGTGAGAGAGCTGGGTGGGCATTATTGAGAGCGTTGGAAGGGGGGCATTTGCAATTATGGTATACCTATGTATGAGCTGGATAAAATATGATAATTTACAAAGGCGTTTAGGGGCGGGGCAACTGGTGGCGAGTAAATCTTAAGGCCTGGCGAGTAGCTCAGGACCTGACATTTTGAGCCCTGGTTAAGATACAATTGCATCTTAGGATCATAAGTGTATCTCACCCCACGTAGGACTCCCCCGCCCGGCACAGCCAGGTACACTGAGGGCCAGATTCTCATACATTAGCGCTGCTCCTGGGCAGCGTAATGTATGAGCTCTACGTTACACCGCCGCAGGTCTACAGGTTTAAATCCTGATTCTCAGAACACTTACCTGTAAACTTGCGGCGGTGTAGCGTTAGATTGCTCGGCGCAAGCCCGCCCAATTCAAATGGGGCGGGCACCATTTAAATTAGGCGCGCTCCCGCGCCGAGCGTACTGCGCATGCTCCGTCGGGTAAATTACCTGACGTGCATTGCGCTAAATGACGTCGCCCCGACGTCATTTGCCTAGATGTCTACGTAAATGGCGTCCAGCGCCATTCACGGACGTCTTACGCAAACGACGTAATTTTTATTCAATTCGACGCGGGAACGACGGCCATAGTTAACATTGGTTGCGCCTGCTAATTAGCAGGGGCAACCTTACGCGTCGGGTACGCTACGCAAACGACGTTAATTCGCTGCGTCGACCTCGCGTATGTTCGGGAATCGCCGTACTTACCTCATTTGCATAGACGACGGGGAAAAGCGACGATGCGACACCTAGCGGCGGGAAAAAAAAATACTTTTAAGATCTGACAGCGTAACAGCCTTACGCTTGTCAGATCTAATGGGTACCTATGCGCAACTGATTCTGAGAATCAGTCGCATAAATACCCGGGGCCAGATGAGGTGTTACGACGGCGCTAATGGTTTTGCGCCGTCGTAACGCCTTTGAGAATCTGGCCCTGAATTTCCACAGGTTCCCAGAGTCTGAAAACAGTCCAGCACTTTGTTTTGTTATTTTATTGAGGGGTTAATAACTTGGATGGGGAAATGATGGGACACTTGACTTCAAAAGCAAACTTCAGGAAAAACTCCTAGTATATACAGTCCTATATAGAGCTCCTTTCCTTCCTCCAGCACTTGCTTACAGAATCATCAGCAGTGTCACTCTGTAAAAGTCTATAGCAATGGCCCCTTGCAGGCAGGGACTCGCAGCCTCTATACTAAAACATTTAGTACGCCTTCCTCCTGTGGTCACTGGTCCCAGCACCACCCCTGCCAGCCCTCCTGGCTGCAGCAGCCATTTTTACTAGCCCCCCCTCCACAGTCCTTGCAGACTGCTCACTCACCTGCTGTCCTCTCCCTGCTCCTGAGCCTCCAGGAAGGATTTCTTCCGTGAGTTGTAGAGGGTTCCTCCAGCACCCAAGCCCCAGGTCACAACCCCCCCCCCCCAGACTAGGGGACACCCTCAAGGGCCAATTACAACCCCCTCAGCACTCCATCTCCCACCTGACTGCCCCTGTTGGCATGACCCATTAGTATTTAAGAGGTGCCTGCCCCCTGCCAACCCATTTTGCCGGGGATTGGCTGGGGCCCTCATCAATACTCCAAGCAGCTCCTCCTAGACTCCAACCTCTATTTCTGGAAGCTTTTCCAAGGTTCCAGAAAGCAGGGGGGGGGGGTACCAGAGTGGTGCTTGCTGAGTAATCCAGCCTCTCTGAGTCACTCAAACCTGACACAGATTCAACCCAGCCCTGGCTCTAAGCCAGGCAAAATTTTCCTACACTAACAATTAAAGTGGTTGTAAACCTTCTTGTCTTTTCACCTTAAAGTGGAGGTTCACCCGGAAATGTAAATTTTTAACATTAGATTGAGGCTCATTTTGTCAAGGGGAATCGGGTAGTTTTTTTAAAAACGAAGCAGTACTTACCGTTTTAGAGAGCGATCTTCTCCGCCGCTTCCGGGTATGGGCTGCGGGACTGGGCGTTCCTATTTGATTGACAGGCTTCCGACGGTCGCATCTATCGCATCACGATTTTCCGAAAGTAGCCGAACGTCGGTGCGCAGGCGCCGTATAGAGCCGCACCGACGTTCGGCTTGTTTCGGCTACTCGTGACGCGATAGATGCGACCGTCGGAAGCCTCTCGGAAGACTGTCAATCAAAATAGGAAGGCCCAGTCCTGAAGACCATACCCGGAAGCGGCGGAGAAGATCGCTCTCTAAAACGGTAAGTACTGCTTCGTTTTTAAAAAAATACCCGATTCCCCTTGACAAAATGAGCATGAATCTAATGTTAATTTTTATTTTTAGGGTTAACTCCCGCTTTAAGGCATCCTATGCCTTAAGATAGAAAAAACACCTTGCAGTGTCCAGCCCCCCGGACCCCACGTTTTACTTGCCTGAGCCCCGAAATTTCGTCAAAGTGTCCCCACCATTGCTCTCTCCATGGCTTCCTGGCTCTTGATTGGATAGTACCATCACCCCTCCCTTTAGAATGTAAGCTCCACGAGCAGGGTCCTCCTGTACCTTTTGTATTGAACTATACTGTAATTGTTATATCCCCCTATACATTGTAAAGTGCTGCGTAAACTGTTGGCGCTATATAAATTGTGTATAATAATAACAATAATAGCAGCAGCAGCACAGCCATTGGTTTCCACTGCTGTTAATCAAATCCAATGACGTGGGCGACGGTGGGCAGGGCAGAGTCATACATTCATCGGCTATGCACGCCAAATGAATGACTTGGGAGCATGTCCGTAAGGTAACCCCCTCGGTAGAGAGCTTGCCAGAGGGGGTCATCTAATGCGGGGAGGAGCCGCAAGAGCCGCCGTGGGACCCCAGAACAGGTGGATCAGGGCCACTCTGTCCAAAACAAACTGCACAGTGGAGGTAAGTATGACATGTTTGTTATAAAAACAAAGAAAACACACAAACCTTTAGTGTCACTTTAACCACGTCCCGCCCGGCCGATAGCAGAATGATGGCCAGGCGGTGGTTATATGACAGCCAGCAGGATAACAGCCATCACCCGCTTTGAGGGGTGCGCATCAGTCTGACACATAACTACACCAAACTCGGTAAAGAGCTGACTGAGGTTCTTTACCATGTGATCAGCGGTGTCCAATCACCGATGATCACGATGTAAACAGGAAGAACCGTTGATCGGCTTTTCCTTACTCGCGTCTGACGGGGGGGTTTGTGATGATTGTTTACCAGCGCAGGGCCCACTCGGATGCCTGCCCAGGACCACCAGGGATTACCATCACACTGGACCACCAGATATGCCCCCTAGACCACCATGAAAATGCCAATCAGTGCCCAGGCAGCTGCCAATCAGTGCCCATCCCCATTGCCTGCCAGTGCCATCAGTAATGCCCATCAGTGGCACGGATCAGTGCCCATTAGTGCCACGGATCAGTGCCCATCAGTGTCCCCTATCAGTGCCCACCAGTGCCACCCACGAGTGCCCAGTGCTGCCTATCAATGCCAATCAGTGCCACCTATCAGTGCCGCCTTATTAGTGCCCCATCAGTGAAGGTGAAAACGTACTTATTTCCAACATATTATAACAGAAACAAAAGAAAAACGTATATAAAAACAAAAAAAAATTACCGCGCAATTGTCATTTAAACAGTGACAGTGCTAAAAGCTGAAAATTGACTTGGGCAGGAAGGGGGTGTAAGTTCCCGGTATTGAAGTGGTTAACCTATTCCAGCACACTAGAGGGTGCTACACAAGTATCAATCGTATCTGTTTCCACCATGTCATCTCATTATCTGATCAACTATTTAATTGACTCAATAAAATTATTGACTACTTTTTAATTCAAAATTCCTCAAAAGGATTGCTGTATCAGAGCAGGTCACCTGATGGTTGTAAACAATGGTTGGCTTCCTTTCAAGCCATTCATTATGTACAATTGTGTTGCTAGTTGTTATTGGTTACAGTGATCACGTGGTACAAACTGGGCCAATCACGCAAATCACAACAAACAAAATAAACTGAATGAATCGATTTCATTCTGTAAAATGCTTGCATATAACAAGGAATGAATGAATGTCATTGCTTCCCCAGAGTAGTACAATGTTACCATGGTAACATTATATCGCTGTGGTCAGGACTGATCAATTTTCACATACATACCATAGTTTATGGACTCAATAACTTTCCTACAGACTGAATAATATACACCGATTTGTGTTATTTTCATGAAAGAAATGTAGCAGAAGAGATTTTGGCCTTAATTTTTTAAGGACATTATTTTTTTGCAAAACTGTTTAATTGTAAAATTGTATAACCGAAAAAAAAAGAAAAACTTGATTTTTGGACTATTTTTATTTAGCAAAACATAAACAACCCAGTGGTGATTAACCGCTAGCCGACAGTTATACTGCGGCGGGTTGGCACGGCTGCGTAAATCGCCATAGCTGTATGTCACTCCTTTAAAGGGGTTGTAAAAAAACACCTTGCAGTCACTGCCCCCCCCCCCCCCCAGCCCCTGTTTTACTTACCTGAGCCCCGAATATCCATGGGCACGATACCGTGTTGCTTTTCCCCAGCTCTTGTCGGCTCTTCATTGGATGATTAATAGTAGCGCAGCCATTGGCTCCCACTGCTGTCAATCACATCCAGTGACGTGGCCGCTGGGGGGCGGGGCAAAGTCATACAATTGGTGGCGATGGACGATTGTATGGCACGGGAGCGCACCCACAAGCAAACCCCCTTGGGAGAGCAGCTTGGCCCCGCTTCCTCTCTCTCTCCTTACTGGCTGTAATTGACAGCAGAGGGAGCCGATGCCTCCCGCTGCTGCCTCGTGCATACTGCCTGATGGGGCTCAGGTAAGTATTGGGGGGGATGGGAGGCGGCTGCACACAGAAAATGTTTTACTTCATGAATAGAATGCATGAAGGTAAAACACTGAGCCTTTAGAATCACTTGCCGACCACGACACAAATATTTATGTTGCCATTTGTAAATGTTTTACCAGGGTTATGGCAGAAGCGGTCATCCAAAACCCTGGAATTTTTTTTTTTTTCTAATGAAAGGGATCCAAGCGGCTCAGTAGACACTATCACTTTCCGAAGTGACAGGAAGGAACAGCCCCCCCTCCCGCTTTTTGCCGGTGTTTCTTAGGCTTACCGCTTCCACCGGTGTGCCCAAGAAACTAGGGATGCACTGATATATCGGTGGCCGATACATATCGGCCGAAAATAGCAATTTGGGGGACATGCCGAAATACATTTAAAATTGCCGATAATGACCGCCCTCCGTGGGCGGTACCATTGCGTATAGGAGGGGTGGCAGGTTCTTGTAAAAATGTAGCCGCGGCCGCCAGAGCAGTACAGAGCGCGGGCAGCGGCAGTGGCACTGTACATATTGTGTGCCGACTGCCGCGAGCGCTCTTCCTAGCCCAATTTTCAGGTTTTTTTACTCCCCTCTTCACTCCCCCTCCTATGGGGGAGTCTCTTGGTTCAGTCCAGCGGCGTGAGCCGCGCTGACGTCACGCCCGGAGCCGATGGAGAACTCGGAGCGCTGCATGTGGGCAGGGAGGGAGCTGTGCTGCTAAAACAAGTAAGCAGAACAGAACCTGTTAAAAGTTAACAAACGAAATGGCTGGATTGGGGGGGAGTGGTTAACTTAATACTGACCAGCACTTTCTTAATGAAAAAATGGCAGATAAAAAAAAAAAATGTTATCTGCCATTTTTTCACAGTGGCTCAGTGAGGCTGCAATTGATGTTTTTTTGGTAGTCAGAGAAGGCAAGCATGGCTCAATAACACACAAACGTTTTTTTTTTTAAAAAACGTTTTTGTGTTATTGAGCCATGCTTGCCTTCTCTGACTACCAAAAAAAACATCAATTGCAGCCTCACTGTGCCATCACATGCAGCCACTGTGCCCATCAAACGCAGCCACTGTGCCCATCAAACGCAGCCACTGTGCCAACACGTCCCCACTGTGCCCATCAAACACAGCCACTGCCCATCACACGTCACCACTGTGCCCATCCAACGCAGCCCCTGTGCCCATCAAACGCAGCCACTGTGCCCATCACATGCAGCAACTGTGCCAACACACGTCCCCACTGTGCCCATCAAACGCAGCCACTGCCCATCACACGTCACCACTGTGCCAACGCACGTCACCACTGTGCCCATCCAACGCAGCCACTGTGCCCATCAAACGCAGCCACTGTGCCCATCACATGCAGCAACTGTGCCAACACACGTCCCCACTGTGCCCATCAAACGCAGCCACTGCCCATCACACGTCACCACTGTGCCAACTCACGTCACCACTATGCCCATCCAACGCAGCCACTGTGCCCATCCAACGCAGCCACTGTGCCAACACACGTTGCCACTGTGCCCATCACACGCAGCCACTGTGACCATCATGTAATACATACAATTATTGAAAAAAAAATTTAAATAGGGGGAAAACAAAGAAAAGTAATTTTCGGTTTCGGTTTCGGACTGAATTTTTTTTTTATTTCGGTTTCGGTTCTGAAATTTCCATTTCGGTGCATCCCTACAAGAAACAATCCGACGGTGCCTCCGGCTCAGGCAATAAAACCCTAGATCCTCTTAAATTGCCTCAATGCCCTTGAAGGACCAGAACGTAATCTTAACGTCACTTCCAGTCCAGGCCGAAAGTAAACTTATTTTTTTTAAACAAAAAATATATAAAACATTCTGATCTTTTGCTTTTAGAAGGTAAGGGAAAGATTTGGGGTCTTTTTGTTAATGTTTTTGATCACTTTTTTTCATATCACATATGGTTAATTTATACACATGTTGGGGCAGATCCAGGTACATCGGCGCATTAATCAGCCGGGTGTAGCGTAAGCCTAACTTTTTTTTTTTTTTTTTTTTAATCCTCAAAGAATTCACGCCGTAAGTTACGGCGGCGTAGTGTATCTTTGGCGGCGTAATGGTGCGGCATTCAAATCTCTGTGCTGGGGGCGTGTTTTATGTAAATACATCGTGACCCGACGTAAACAACGTTTTTTTTAAACTGCGCATGCGCCGTCCGTGGGGGTATCCCAGTGCGCATGCTCAAAATGAAACCGGAACAAGCCAATGTTTAAGTCGGTGACATCATTCTACGCAAATCCCTATTCGCGAACGACTTACGCAAACGACATAAAAAATTCAAAATGCGAGGCGGGAACGGCGGCCATACTTAACATTGAGTACGCCTCATAATAGCAGGCTTAACTATACGCCGGAAAAGGCCGAACGCAAACGATGTAAAAAAAGGGGCCGGCCGGACGTACGTTCATGGATCGCCGTAACTAGCTAATTTGCATACTCGACGCGGAATTCGACGGAAACGCCACCTAGCGGCCGCCGAAAAATTTCATCTAAGATCCGACGGCGTACTAAGGCCTCGTACACACCAGCGGATCTGTCCGCTGCCGGATTTCTGTCTGATGGTTGTACACACCATCAGACAGAAATCCGCGCGGACATGATACGCGGTGACGTGGCCGCGGCGACGTGCGCGGCCCTGGAAGGTCAATGCTTCCACGCATGCGTCGAATCACTTTGACGCATGCGAGGGCTTTCGGCCGATCGGACATGTCCGGTGAGTCTGTACAGACGACCGAACATGTCCGACGGACAGGCTTCCAGCGGACATGTTTCTTAGCATGCTAAGAAACATTTGTCCGCTGGAAACTGTCCGATCCGCCGGACAATTGTCCGGTCGGCCGTACACACGACCGAACATGTCTGCTTAAACTGGTCCGTCGGACCGATCCGAGATGCCGTCGTATGTTGTTTTGTAGATACAAAACAAAGATACGACACGCAAAATTTGAAATTACGCGGCGTATCAAGAGATACGCTGGCGTAATTCTTTCGTGGATCTGGCCCGTTCTCTTTATTTCATGTAATATTGTCTGATAGAAGGTATATTATATGCACTTGTTGACTTTATTCCATGTCATATAAGGTATATTATATAATTACTTAGCGGCCCCCATCACCCATTTATTCATTAGACCTCCTCTAACTCTAAACAGGTAACCTGTAAAGGCGTTGCCTATGGAGATTTAGTACCGCAGTATGTCACCATTCCACGAATGTGCACAATTTCAAAAGTGCGACATGTTAGGCACCTATTTACTCAGCACAACATCATCTTTCAGATTTAAAAAAACACACACACACACACTACACACCAGGGGGTATATATTGTGTTTTTTTAACCACTTAAGGACCACACCATTATGCAGCTTAAAGACCTGGCCCCTTTTTGCGATTTAGCACTGTGTCGCTTTAACTGACAAATGCGTGCGACGTGGCCCCCAAACAAAATTGGCGTCCTTTTTTTTCCACACATAGAACTTTCTTTTGGTGGTATTTGATCACCTCTGTGGTTTTTATTTTTTGCGCTATAAACAAAAATAGAGTGACAATTTTGAAAAAAAAATCTATATTTTTTACTTTTTGCTATAATAAATATCCCCAAAAAACGATATAAAATAAATAAAAAAAATTCCTCAGTTTAGGCCGATACGTATTCTTCTACATATTTTTGTTAAAAATAATTGCAATAAGCGTTTATAGATTGGTTTGCACAAAAGTTATAGATAGATTTATTAAACTTTTATCAATCTTTTTTTTACTAGTAATGGTGACGATCAGCGATTTTTATTGTGACTGCGACATTATGGCGGACACATTGGACACTATTTTGGGACCATTGTCATTTGTACAGCGAACAGTGCTTTAAAAATGTACTGTTTACTGTAAAAATGACACTGGCAGTGAAGGGGTTAACCTGTAGGTGGTGCTGTAGGGGATAAGCGTGCCTCAAACAATCAGAGACTCTGGCAACCATCTGGTCCGCCGTAAATCTCTAAGATCAACACCTGGGGCCGGCGGATCCTGTCACTGACTCACCGATGAGTCGGTAGAAGACCGAAGGGCGGTGGGGGGGACTTCCCCTTTCATGCGGCGGAACAGCCGCTATGATCGTTCATATTAGGGTTGTCCCGATACCGATACTAGTATCGGTACCGATACCAAGCATTTGCCCGAGTACTTCATCCGATACCTGGACAGTCAGGGTTATCAGTGCGGTGGGGGAGTTACAAGCATTGATCACCGCTAACTGTCCTCATATCCTCCTCCATTCCCCCTCCTGTACCCCTCCATGCTGCCATCTCCCAACATCTTGCTGCCGTGTCACCCCTCCGTGCTGCTGCCGTGTCTACCCTCCATGCTGCCGTCATGTCAGCCTCCGTCATGCTGCCGCCGTGTCCCCCCATGCTGCCGTCATGTCAGCCCCCATGCCGCCGCGTCCCCCCTCCGTGCTGCTGCCGTGTCCCCCCTCCGTGCTGCCGCCGTGTCAGCCTCTGTCCTGCTGCCGTGTCCCCCCTCCATGCTGCCACTGTGTTCCCCCATGCTGCCGTCATGTCAGCCTCTGTGCTGCTGCCGTGACCCCCCTCCGTGCTGCCGCCGTGTCCCCCCATGCTGCCGTCATGTCCCCCCTCCGTCCTGCTGCCGTGACCCCCCTCCGTGCTGCCGCCGTGTCCCCCCATGCTGCCGTCATGTCCCCCCTCCGTCCTGCTGCCGTGTCCCCCCTCCGTGCTGCCGCCATGTCCCCCCATGCTGCCGTCATGTCAGCCTCCGTCCTGCTGCTGTGTCCTCCCTCCGTGCTGCCGTCATGTCCCCCCTCCGTCCTGCTGCCCTGTCCCCCCTCAGTTCTCCTTCTCCACCCCCCTCGATCTGTCAGGATGGAGAGCGGCGGTAGGAGTCGGTAAATACGGCTCCTACCTTTTCCGAATGTACAGAGTCAGTGATCACCGACTCTGTCCATTCACATAACTGAATGTCTCAGTTTATGAATGGAGAGGAGCCGCTGTCTTCTCTCCTCTCCTTTCATTTTCAGTGCAGCTGAGGCTGCTGAGAAAGGGACTGGGGAATCTGTGTCCCTAGTCCCTTTCCCTGTCTCAGAGGGGAGATGTCAGAAGTCTGTTAAGACCCCTAATAACTCACCAAAGCCCCCCAACAGGGCTGATAAAAAAAAAAGGAACTGCACTAAATAATAAAAAAAAAATATTGTAAAAAAAACAAAAAAACAAACACACTGACACTGTCCATTCCCCCCACCCCCCTTAAAAAAATAATAAAGCATTGTAAAAAAAAAGTATCGGTAATCGGCGAGTACTTGATAAAAAGTATCGGTACTTGTACTCGGTCTTAAAAAAGTGGTATCGGGACAACCCCAGTTCTTATGGTGTAGGGAATTGCCGGCTGAAAATGCAGATATCTGAATGATGACTGTAGCTGCACCCGTCATTCAGATATAGCCCCACAAAGCCCAGGACGTCATATGACAGTGGTTAAATTGTAATTGTTGCAATTTATTTTTTACATTTTTTTCCACATAGCTTACAAGGTACCCTTGATTTTACAGCAGAAAATAATGAAAATATTTAAAAAGCTTAAAAAAAATAAAATACTTGTACTCCCGCAAATGCCCCCGATGCCTGAATAGAATACTTGCCCCCCGCCGCATACCGCCGCGTTAATCAGCGTGCGGGGAACATTACAGGCAACTTTCGTTTGAATAGCTGTATTCCCCGCCGCGCCGTGTATAGACACTCCCCCTTGCTCGGGATTGGACAGATCCGTCCAATCCCGAGCAAGGGGGAGTGCCTATACACGGCGCGGCAAGGAATGGACAGCTATTCAAACGAAAGTTGCCTATAATGTTCCCCGCACGCTGATTAATGCAGCAGCGGCATCATCATCTACTAGGTATGGGGGACATGGCTGGATATATGTGGGGGGACATGGCTGCAATATGTGGGGGGGCATGGCTGCTATATGTGGGGGGACATGGCTGCTATATGTGGGGGGAACATGGCTGCAATATGTGGGGGGGACATGGCTGCAATATGTGGGGGGGACATGGCTGCAATATGTGGGGGGACATGGCTGGATATATGTGGGGGGACATGGCTGCAATATGTGGGGGGACATGGCTGGATATATGTGGGGGGACATGGCTGCTATATGTGGGGGGGACATGGCTGCTATATGTGGGGGGACATGGCTGCTATATGTGGGGGGGACATGGCTGCTATATGTGGGGGGGACATGGCTGCAATATGTGGGGGGGACATGGCTGCAATATGTGGGGGGACATGGCTGGATATATGTGGGGGGACATGGCTGCAATATGTGGGGGGACATGGCTGCATTTGGGGACACATTTAAAAAAAAAGTATCGGTATTCGGTATCGGCGAGTACATGAAAAAAAGTATCGGTACTTGTACTCGGTCCTAAAAAAGTGGTATCGGAACAACCCTAATATATATACACACACACACACACACATACAACTATATATCTATCTATATACACACACACACACACATACATATATATATATATATATACACACACACACACACACACACACACACATACATATATATCTATATATATATATATATATATATATATATATATATATATCTCTCTATACATGTGTGTGTAATATATATATATATATATTGTACAGGACGCCATGGCTGGGTCCTGGAAGGACGTTATATTTCCCCTCTGTTTGGACTGTGGTGCCTTTAAGGGAATGGAAAGGGTTAACGCACCTGTGTAAGGAAGTAGTTTAAAGCAGACAGGAAGTGCAGGTGAGAGTGAAGGAGTGTAGGAGAGTCCAATGCATGGTGAATGGTGGACAAGGAAAGCTGTGGAAGCTATGAAAAGCTGTGAAAAGCTGTGAAAGGACTTGGCAGTGTCCTGCCTAAAAACCTGCTACTGAAGGACTTACCTGGAAGGACTATTTAACTGCGATAGCAGTTCTGAGCTGTACAAGTCGGTGAGACTGTTATTTCTTTTGTTTTTGCTGCTGGAAGCCATTTAAGTTTAATAAACCTCAGTTTTGATTTAAGAAGCCTGTGTCCTGCGATCAAGCTGGTCCCCCAAACATTACACTGGTGCTCGAATGCGGGCAGGACTGAATAACAGGCATAAGAAGAGAAAAAAAAAAAAAAGTTTTTTCTTTTTGCATTGGACTTTATGTTGAACTGACATTTAAAGGGACAGTACATTGGATTTATGTCCTGGGTTAAAGTTGCACAAACGTTGAAAGCTGAAGCAATGGAGGAGCTAATTAAACAGCTGACCTTGGCTAACATGCAAGCGCAGACTCGCCATGAGGAAGCTAATCAACACCACAAAGAGGCGCTGGCTCTGCAGCAAGAAAATACTCGCCTGTTGGTGGCCCAGTTAGCAGCCCAGCAAGCAGCCCAGCAAGGGGTTATGCAGGCTCAGGTTACTGCCTTAAAGGAAGCGGTGCAGCGGCTGTCTCAGGTTCAGGAGCCAGCGGCTGTTGCCCCTGGCAACCAGGTGACTGTGAGGGCAAGCCATTTTCTACAGAAGTTGTCCCTGAGCGATGATGTAGAGGCATTTCTTGCTACGTTTGAGAGGACAGCGGAGAGAGAAGGATGGTCTCAGGACCAATGGGCCGGCCTCATTGCTCCTTTTCTCACTGGAGATCCTCAAAAAGCCTACTTTGACCTGCCACCAGATGATGCTAAAGACTATCAAAAGCTAAAGGCAGAAATTCTGGCTCGTCTGGGGGTGACTACGGCCGTTCGGGCCCAACGTGTACACCAATGGAAATATCGTCCAGATCGGCCACCCCGGTCTCAAATGCATGACCTGGTGCAACTAGTAAAAAAATGGCTGCAGCCTGAGGTGTTGTCTGGCCCCCAAATTGTGGAGCGGGTCGTGCTGGACCGATACCTGAGGTCCCTGCCAGATGACCTCCAACGGTGGGTCAGCCATGGAGACCCCAAAACAGCAAACCTCCTTGTTGAGATGGTGGAACGATATACAGTGGTGGAGGACCTGCTCGGACCTACCAAGCGCCTAGGGCCTAGTCTGCCACGGCCTGTTCGACCAACTGCTGCCCTTCGAAAGGATGTTCCAAGGAGCCCTGGGACAAACACCCCGGAAGGCCAAGAGACACTCCCGGTACCTTCGCAGCGTTCTGTTCCTGTTCGGAGAGGAGGGGATGTACAATGTTGGCGATGTCATTCCTGGGGTCATACCCGGGCACACTGCCCACTGCAAGAGGAGCCCATGGAATGCGGGGTTCTTCGGAGGGCGTCTTTTTGTGCCCACAAAGTGTGCACCACACACCTCGACCTGGATGAGGAAAAGTTTGAGTGTGAAGTCCAAGTGAACCACCTCCCTGCCCGGGCTTTGTTGGACTCTGGAAGCATGGTAACCCTGGTTCATCCTAGAGTGATTGGGAAGATCGGTCCGGTAAGAAAAACTTTACGGGTGGTATGCATTCACGGGGACACTAGAGAGTACCCGCTCATCACGTTGTCTATCTCCTCAGCATGTGGCACTGTTACTCAAGAGGTGGGGGTGATAAAGAACTTGGTGCATGATGTTATAATAGGACGAGACTGTCCATTGTTTACAAAACTGTGGGAACAAGGAGAACAGTTCAGAGACTGGGGAGAAACTAGCCCCCCTGTTCCTGCTGCTGAGAGGGATAACCCTGAACTGCCAAACGTTAATGTGGACCCAGATGGGGAAAATGCTAATGATTGGGTTAATGGTGATGAAAGTAGTGTTGATACTATTGAGGATGTTAAGATATGTGGTCCACAGACCTACCAAAACACTAAGGGGGAGGAGCCTTTCCCACTTCAGGTAATGCTGGGGGAAGAGGATGAGGAAGTGGCCTCTACCCCTGCGCTGCCGGATTTGGGTGTTCCCCATGGGGCATTTGGGACTGCTCAGATGCAGGACCCCACTTTGGCCCATGCACGGGAACAAGTGGTAGTAGTAAATGGGGTTCCCCAAGAGCCAGGTGCGAATGAGAGGTGGCCACACTTTGCAATATATAATGAATTGCTGTATCGGGTTACCAAGGAGAGAGAAAATGTGGTAGAGCAATTGTTGGTACCCCAACAATATAGACGAAAGGTTCTGGACCTGGCCCATAACGATGTGTTAGGGGGACACCTGGGAGTTGAAAAAACGGAGGCACGGATCACCGACCGGTTTTACTGGCCAGGTCTGAAAGCAGAGGTAAAGAGATACTGTACCTCTTGTCCGACCTGTCAGTTGACCGCTCCGGTGACTCATTTTCGGAGCCCTTTGGTCCCTCTGCCCATAATTGAGGTCCCATTCGAGAGGATAGCCATGGATATAGTGGGTCCCTTGGTAAAGTCAGCTCGAGGTCACTCCTGCATATTGGTGATTCTTGACTATGCCACCCGATATCCTGAGGCGCTACCCCTGCGGAATACCTCCTCAAAGGCCATTGCCCGGGAATTATTCCAGATGTTTACACGGACTGGTTTCCCCAAGGAAATACTCACAGACCAGGGTACCCCGTTTATGTCAAGGGTTATGGCCGATGTGTGTAAGCTGTTCCGGATTAAACAGCTACGCACATCGGTCTACCATCCCCAAACGGACGGGTTGGTGGAACGCTTTAATAAGACCCTTAAATCTATGCTCAAGAAAGTGGTACAAAGGGATGGGAAAGATTGGGACTGCCTGTTACCAGCTCTCCTGTTTGCTATCCGGGAAGTGCCCCAGGCCTCCACGGGTTTTTCGCCCTTTGAGTTGGTATATGGGCGGAGACCTCGCGGACTTCTTGACGTGGTTAAAGAGGAGTGGGAAAGTGAACCTGTTCAGCATAAGAGTGTCCTGGAATATGTCTCCCAAATGCAGGAAAGGATCCAAACCGTGATGCCGCTAGTCAAAGAGCATTTGCAAAAAGCCCAGGAGGCTCAATGACGGGTCTATAACAGGGCTGCTAAAATAAGGCACTTCCAAGTGGGGGATCGAGTAGCGGTGCTAATTCCCACTGTGGAAAGTAAGTTCTTAGCCAGGTGGCAAGGACCCTTTGAAGTTGTGGAAAAAGTGGGAGAGGTCCATTATAGAGTCCACCAGCCAGGCAAGAGGAAACCGTATCAGATATATCATGTCAACTTGTTAAAGCCCTGGACAGACAGGGAACCGGTGACCTCCCTGGCTAGTGCAAGGCTTGAGCCACAGGTTGGGGTGGAGAGTGTCCAAGTAGCAAATACCCTATCTAAATACCAAAGTCAGCAGGCAAAGGAGTTCTTGCAGAGAAATAAAGAGAAGTTTTCAGACTTGCCGGGGCTAACTAGTATCATAGAGCATGATATTATCACGGAACCTGGAGTCAAAGTTTTTGTCAGGCCCTACCGCATCCCAGAGGCTCAAAGGAAGGCCGTTTCAGAGGAAGTAAAGAAGATGCTGGACCTGGAGATCATTGAGGAATCGCAGAGTGAGTGGTCGAGCCCGATTGTGTTGGTACCAAAGCCCAACGGGACTCTGCGATTCTGCAATGATTTCCGGAAGCTTAATGAAGTTTCACGGTTTGATGCCTACCCCATGCCCCGGGTAGATGAACTTATTGAGAGACTAGGTCCAGCTAGGTATATCACAACATTAGACCTTACCAAGGGGTATTGGCAAATCCCATTAACTAAGGCTGCTAAAAAGAAAACTGCTTTTTCTACTCCAGAGGGGAGTTTTCAGTACAAAAGAATGCCTTTTGGACTGCAAACTGCTCCAGCCATGTTCCAGCGAGCAATGGATAGGATTTTACGACCTCATCGGGAGTATGCCTCAGTGTACTTGGACGACATAGTCATTTTTAGCAGAGACTGGGAGTCACACTTGCCCAAAGTCCAGGCAGTACTGGACTCTCTCTGGAAAGAGGGGTTTACAATAAACCCTGAAAAATGTGCTTTGGGAATGGAGGAGGTGAAATACCTGGGCTATATTGTGGGTAGAGGGGTGGTGAAACCTCAGGTCAGCAAGGTAGAGGCTATAAAGAGTTGGCCCCGCCCCCTCACAAAAAAGCAGGTACGTGCATTCCTGGGCATGGTGGGATACTACAGGAGGTTCGTACCCAACTTTGCCACATTGGCGGCTCCATTGACCGATCTGACTAAGGGTCGGAAATCGGTCATGGTGGAGTGGAATGCAGACGCTGAAAAGGCTTTTTTGGTGCTCAAGTCAGCACTGTGCCAACACCCTGTCTTGATAGCGCCCAATTTTTCAGAAGAATTTGTTGTCCAAACTGATGCTTCCGATGTAGGATTGGGAGCTGTGTTGTCACAGGTTGTTTGTGGTGAGGAACACCCAGTAGTCTTCCTCAGTAGAAAGTTGACACCAGCGGAGAAAAACTACGCTATTATTGAAAGAGAGTGTCTGGCCATTAAGTAGGCTCTGGATTCCCTCAGGTATTACCTCTTGGGGAGGAAGTTTAGGCTCATTTCTGATCATGCCCCTTTAACATGGATGAGGCAGGGTAAAGGGACTAATGCCAGGATTACACGTTGGTTCCTGGCGCTCCAAGAATTTAAGTTTGTAGTGGAGCATAGGCCCGGGAGACTACATCAAAATGCAGATGCCCTCTCCCGAGTCCATTGTTTGAGCTCCACTGTTGCCTCCACCTCCTTGGCGTTGGGGCACAGGGGGGGGATATGTACAGGACGCCATGGCTGGGTCCTGGAAGGACGTTATATTTCCCCTCTGTTTGGACTGTGGTGCCTTTAAGGGAATGGAAAGGGTTAACGCACCTGTGTAAGGAAGTAGTTTAAAGCAGACAGGAAGTGCAGGTGAGAGTGAAGGAGTGTAGGAGAGTCCAATGCATGGTGAATGGTGGACAAGGAAAGCTGTGGAAGCTATGAAAAGCTGTGAAAAGCTGTGAAAGGACTTGGCAGTGTCCTGCCTAAAAACCTGCTACTGAAGGACTTACCTGGAAGGACTATTTAACTGCGATAGCAGTTCTGAGCTGTACAAGTCGGTGAGACTGTTATTTCTTTTGTTTTTGCTGCTGGAAGCCATTTAAGTTTAATAAACCTCAGTTTTGATTTAAGAAGCCTGTGTCCTGCGATCAAGCTGGTCCCCCAAACATTACAATATATATATAGATATATATATATATATATATATTAATATATTTCTGATATGTGTATATGTGTATATACACACACACACACACACACACATACACATCTATGCTCGCTCTGCTGCTGCTGCTCTCTGATGAAAATGGCAGAAATAGTTAAAAATATATGCTTTCAGAGCTTTGGTAGGGTCTACAATGTATGTGGTATAAACGCTGATAGATGCAAACGCGGTAAAAGGCTGCGAAATTCGCTGCAAAAACGGACGTTTTAAGCGCCGTTTTTTGCTGCTGAAAACGTGTGTTTAGATGTGTTTGCATTTGCTTCTCGTGTGCATGGGGCCTAATAAAGCACTTGTGTATTGTCTACAGAGTTCTAGATGTAAAACATAAACAATGTGTAAGGTGGAAATACCTCCCATTTCTATCACATGTCTCATGTAAAATCCAATGATAAGAATTCTATGTTGGACACAGACACCTCTATATAGGGAGAGACACAGAAATAGTACATTTTATTGCAATGATCTGTATTATATGAAACATAATAGAGGAGATCACGGATTGTAACCCCTCCTCCTAATCCAACTGTCAGTCTACAAGGGAAAATCCTGTGCATGCCCCTCCCCCTCCTTCATACAAAACCACAGACAGACAGATCACTAATTTATAACTGAATTCTCCAACCCCCCCCCCCCCCACCCATGGCCAGACTGTCTTCTTGTTTACAACTTAGAGACATGGGGAGGGGCTTATGTAAAGGGGGCAGAGCCTATGCAGCCTTTATGACCTCACAGCCTCACAGCCTTTATGACCTCACAGCCGCTATGACATCACAGCCACAGGTCTTAAATTCAAGCACACAGGAGCTTTTTGTCAGTTGATGATCAGAGTTTGAAGAGAGCAGACGTGTTTGAACGACTCTACCTGATTATTATTGAACGGAGTATTTGAACGAGCAGTTTATTACACAGCTTATTATTACAAGGAAAGAGATTACTTTTATTTCTATAAAGCAGATAAAAGTAGAAAACAATGGCAACGAGAGAGATTACTACAGCAATGAGAATTACACTGGAAGACTTTGACTTCCATAACCAGCTTGGAAAAGGAGCTTATGGGAAGGTACTATATATATATATTATTAGGCTCCATTCTCACCGAGGTGTTTTCTGCCCGGGATATAGATACACACACACACACACACACACATATATATATATATATATATATATATATATATATATATATATGCGCAAGTGTGTTTGGGGGTTATTTTTTAGGGAAAAAAAATATGATTTTAACTTGAAACCAACAAGTGTTATAAGAAGAGGTTCAGTGTTTAAGTGGTTAAACTTTTTTAATTTACACACAGAAGATCTTTCCTTTCATCTACAGAACTAAAACTACAATGTTTATATTTGGTAGAGGAATCTTCTGACACTTGGCAGACTGACAATTTATTTATTTTTTCCAAGGGCTGTCTATTGAGCAGAGAATTCTCTGCATAGAATCCTGGAAGATGCTTTAAGATCATGAGGGGAAAAATTGTAATCCTCAATTATTAGGCCCCTTTCACACTGGGGCGTTTTTCGAGCGAAGCCTCATCTGTAATCCCAATGTGCTGATAAAGCTTTGCTAAGACCCTAACGTTTTAGGGCGTTTTTGCAGTGCCTCAGTGTGAAAGGGTAAGGCGTTTTACATCGCTTTCAATTCATTTTAATGGAGAGGGGCGTTTTTGGAGTGTTTTTTCAGCGCCCAAAAGCTGCTCCAAAGATGCTGCTTGCAGGACTCAGTGTGAAAGGGTCCATTGAGATGCATGGAGAGCATTTTAAGAGCGTTTTAATATCGCCATTTTTAACGCTAAAACGCTTTCAAAATGTGTGAAAGGGGTCTTAATGATTAATCGTGCAGCTCTAATTATTAAATAAATAAATAATATAATTTTTATATATATATATATATATATATATATATATTTATATATATATATTTATATTTAGTAGAGACACGAGAGAATAAAATTGCAATATTTTATGTCACGCTGTATTTGCACAGCGTTCTTTCAAATGCAATTTTTTTGGGGAAAAAAATACACTTTAACCGCTTCACCCCCGGACAATTTTGCTGGTCAAAGACCAGGCCACTTTTTCCAATTCGGCACTGCGTCGCTTTAACTGACAATTGCGCGGTCAATGCGACATGGCTCCGAAACAAAATTGACGTCCTCTCTCCCCCCCCCCCCCCCCCCACAAATAGAGCTTTCTTTTGGTGGTATTTGATGTCTAATAATGCTGTTACTGCTATAGCACATGGAAAAGATGATGTACTAATTGTTCCTCTCCTATAGGTGTTCCTGGCGACCCACCGTGATACTCTTACACGGGTGGCAGTGAAGATGGTAAAGAAGAAGTCGATGGTTGACAAGCCCACCTCCACCTTGAAAGAAAGAGAAGTCCTGGAAATGGTGCAGGACAACCCATTCTGTGCCCAGGCCTATGCCACATTCCAGACAGAGGTAAGTCTATTGTTGGAAAATGTAATGTATAGAAGAACATTAGGATATCTGCATTTCACCCAAGGATGTCCCTATACGTTCTTCAGCTGCAGTGATTATACCAGGGATGATGCCCGGGCATTAGCCGGTTACTTTTTTGTGGCCGGAGATTCTCTTTTTTGTAAAAGCAATCCTAGCAGCTAATTGGTTGAAGGATCACTTTGAACTATTTGAACCTTCTAATGGAACCATTCACTGACCTGTCTTTTTCTTTTCCCAGAATCATTTATTCTTTGTGTTGGAATATATGGGAGAAGGAGACCTGGAAATGAGAATAAAGAAGACATCTTTAACCCTCCCTACCATCAGACGCATGTCGGCAGAACTACTTTGTGGTGTACAACTCTTACATTCCAGAGGAATATTTCACAGGTAAGTATCTTTACTATAAACTTCATTCAATTCCCCTTCCGCTGCCTTAACACCTAAACCATTGAAAAAAAAAAACATTTGTGAGGAGAAGGAGGATGGGGAGCGCACACTTACCCCTTCGTCCTCCTCCATCCAATGTCTGTCATTCTAGGAAGGGGAACTTTGTGAATGTTGATCCATCTATGAACCTGTAATGTTGGGATAAGTGGAGGGGGGGATTGTTTGAACCACAGAGATAACACTCTTTTTCTCCATAGGGACCTGAAGCCTGCAAACATCCTAATACATCTCAACGGTCATGTGAAAATTGCGGACTTCGGGGCGGCAGAGACTGGAATGTTTGGACGCTACCTGGAGGAAGACAATGGAACCCTCCTATACTATGCGCCGGAGGTAAGTAAAGGACCAGTGATCGGCTGGTGCATTGTCCTCATACACAGGACAAATATCTATGTACATGTATGCTGTAAATTAATCCATCTCTCTCTGATTTTCCTACAGGTGATCAACGAAGAGCCACACAATCAACGGGCAGATTATTTCTCGCTGGGGGTCCTACTATATGAGGCAGCCTTTGGTGTCCATCCGTTCTTTAGAGAACGCGATGTGTCGCGCCTGCTGTTCTCTATAGTGAAAGAGACACCATTTTACCCGGAGGACGCGGACCCTAACCTGGTGGATTTTCTACAGAAGGTAAATAGTGACACAGTCCCAGCGGGACAAGGAAAGTAGACATATAGGCTCAACCAATGAGTCTGTCTGCTTTATAAATGGCAGATGCCGGTCTTTTAGGCCTCTTAGAAGTTTTCTACCATCACTGTCATCTAATATTCTTCTGTTCTCTTTTTCCCCATAGCTCATGTGCAAAAACCCAGACGAGCGTGAAAGAGCCATCGCCGACATTCAACACCACCTTTTTTTCCAAGATATAAATTGGGAGGAGCTGGCTGCAGGGGGGACAGAACCCCCATTCCCTGTCCGTCGCAAGGTAAGTAGAAATTTGGGTCTACCCGATCTGATTCCATATGCACCGCTGGGGCCCATCAGAAAATAAATGACATGTGTGAGATGTATCATTGTGCTCAAAGAGAAGCCGTCAGCACCAGATTCATGAAAGAAGCTGAATATTCCATCTTCCCTTATTAGAATTGTGCAGCATTGTGATTCCCCACATTAGATTTACTGGAATCTGACTCGTCAGTTTGAGAACCAGGGGGAGGAGTCACCTAAGCTCTGACAGCACTGACTCCTGAGTGTGCATGACAGCATCAAATAACAGAGCTCTGTACATACTCCCATTTCTCTTGGGGCTCTGTTATATGATAGGTTGTGCACTGGCAAACCTCAGGAGAGCTCTCACCCCGAATCTCAATCTGAAGGCTCAGGGGATACAAGTAAAATAAGGGGACAAATATAAACCTATCAGAAGTGAGTTTGCACAATAATAATAGTGAAGATCCAGATCCTTGCTTCTGCACAGTGGTGGCTGGTATCTGACATCTCACAGTCATATGGGCTTGGATGACCCATAGAGGGGGAAATGGCCCCCAGAGATCATAGTGGGATTTCTTCTACCCGTTCATGGATCTCATTGTTTTCTCTCTTTCAGAGTCACAATAAACAAAAAATTAAAATAATAAATCTGGAGGACATCATGAATCAAGACGAGGCCATCGTGGACCAGCACGAGGCCATCTCAGCCAGAGAACAGGCCCTGTTCAATGGGTTCTCATTCATCAGTGAGGAATGGATAGCCATCCAAGAATAGGAATGAATTGTAACATCCAAAGAAAAAAAGAGGTACGAAAGTAGATTATGCAAACTGACATAAATGCACCATTTCAGACTGCTTTCACAGCATCTACCACCATTATAATCAGCAAACATCATATACCCCGGGACATACAAGGCTCATTTCACTAAACATGACATCAAAAATTGCAGTAAAAAAGCACATGTGGTATTTTTCAAAAATGTTGTCAATCCATTAAAAACACCAATATCAAGGATGTGCTATTTCTGTAATTTGTGCTGTATTTCTGTATGGAAATATATACAATATTCTTTGCACATTTAGCTGGTTGTTGAGAAGCTGGCAACTAGCTTCTCAACAAAAATCTATCCATGTATGTCCGGCTTTATTCTTCATGTTGAATGGATTTTATATTATAGAGAATGCCATAGTGGGACATTCTGTCTGTCTGAGGACGATGTCCCAAGGTCACAGCTGGGATTTTATACTAATAAAAGTAAAAAGAGTGTGAAATTTGTCTTCATCATTGGTCAGGAGGAAAGTAACCCCCATTTACTAAACATCACTTTCTCACTTATTACAGATGACTGCAGAATTGCTGCCTTACAGATCTACACCATCTACATCAAGAGGTTTCCAAAGAAGAAGACCACAGAACATGGATCTTCCATGGACCATGGGGGGGAAGGGACAAGGGAAAATAGACAAGAGGGGACATAATGGGGTTTTCAGGAGTAATGGGGATACCATTGGAGAAACATAATAGGTTGACACTTGGGGTGTGGGGTTGGAAAGATCTACGCCATCTACATAAAAAAAAAAAGGATTCTAAAAAAGAAGACCACAGAACATGGATCTTCCATGGAACATGGGGGGGAAGGGACAAGGGGAAATAGACAAGAGGGGACATAATGGGGTTTTCAGGGGTAATGGGGATACCATTGGAGAAACATGATAGGTTGACACTTGGGGTGTGGGGTTGGAAAGATCTATGCCATCTACATAAAAAAAAAAGGATTCTAAAAAAGAAGACCACAGAACATGGATCTTCCATGGACCATGGAGGGGGGGGGTGGGTGACATAGACAAGAGGGGACCATGATGGGGGTAGGGAGGTAATAGTGATATCATAGGAGGAGTGTGAAAGGTGGACACACTTTCTCACTTATTACAGATGACTGCAGAATTGCTGCCTTACAGATCTACATCAAGAGGTTTCCAAAGAAGAAGACCACAGAACATGGATATTCCATGGACCATGGGGGGGAAGGGACAAGGGAAAATAGACAAGAGGGGACATAATGGGGTTTTCAGGAGTAATGGGGATACCATTGGAGAAACATAATAGGTTGACACTTGGGGTGTGGGGTTGGAAAGATCTACGCCATCTACATTAAAAAAAAAAGGATTCTAAAAAAGAAGACCACAGAACATGGATCTTCCATGGAACATGGGGGGGAAGGGACAAGGGGAAATAGACAAGAGGGGACATAATGGGGTTTTCAGGGGTAATGGGGATACCATTGGAGAAACGTGATAGGTTGACACTTGGGGTGTGGGGTTGGAAAGATCTATGCCATCTACATAAAAAAAGGATTCTAAAAAAGAAGACCACAGAACATGGATCTTCCATGGAGGGGGGGGTGGGTGACATAGACAAGAGGGGACCATGATGGGGGTAGGGAGGTAATAGTGATATCATAGGAGGAGTGTGAAAGGTGGACACACGGGGTGTGGGGTTGTACAGATCTATGCCATCTACATCACCACAAAGGATTCCAAAGAAGACGACCACCGAACATAGATCGACCATGGGTGGGGGTGGGGGGTGACATAGGCAAGAGGGGACCATGATGGGGGTAGGGGGGTAATAGTGATACCATAGGAGGAATGTGATAGGTGGACACACGGGTTGTGGGGTTGTACAGATCTACGCCATCTACATCAGGAAAAAGGGATTCCAAAGAAGAAGACCACCGACCATGGATCGACCATGGGTGGGGGGTGACATAGGCAAGAGGGGGCCATGATGGGGGGTATTAGTGATACCAAAGGAGGAGTGTCATAGGTGGACACACAGGGTGTGGGGTTATACAGATCTACGCCATCTACATCAAGAGGTTTCCAAAGAAGAAGACCACAGAACATGGATCTTCCATGGACCATGGGGGGGAAGGGACAAGGGGAAATAGACAAGAGGGGACATAATGGGGTTTTCAGGAGTAATGGGGATACCATTGGAGAAACATGATAGGTTGACACTTGGGGTGTGGGGTTGGAAAGATCTACGCCATCTACATAAAAAAAAAGGATTCTAAAAAAGAAGACCACAGAACATGGATCTTCCATGGACCATGGAGGGGGGGGGGGGGGGTGACATAGACAAGAGGGGACCATGATGGGGGTAGGGAGGTAATAGTGATATAGGAGGAGTGTGAAAGGTGGACACACGGGGTGTGGGGTTGTACAGATCTACGCCATCTACATCACCACAAAGGATTCCAAAGAAGACGACCACCGAACATGGATCGACCATGGGTGGGGGTGGGGGGTGACATAGGCAAGAGGAGACCATGATGGGGGTAGGGGGGTAATAGTGATACCATAGGAGGAATTTGATAGGTGGACACACGGGGTGTGGGGTTGTACAGATCTACACCAACTACATCAGGAAAAAGGGATTCCAAAGAAGACCACCGACCATGAATCAACCATGGGTGGGGGGGTGACATAGGCAAGAGGGGGCCCTGATGGGGGGTAATCGTGATATCAAAGGAGGAGTGTGATAGGTGGACACACAGGGTGTGGGGTTATACAGATCTACGCCATTTTACATCACGATAAAGGATTCCAAAGAAGAAGACCACAGAACATGAGTTTCGCTATGTGCCCAGGTAAAAACAGGACTAACATTTTTTTACTGACACACACTAGACAACATACAATGACTGGTATGCACTGACCTACACTAAGGCCCCATACACACGATAGAATCCATCCGCTGAAAAATCCCAGCGAATGGGTTTCAGCGGATAGATCCTATGGTGTGTACACTCCAGCGGATCTGTTTCCGCGGATATTTATCCCCTGGGATGGATTCCAGCAGATAAATATTTGCTGACATGCTAAACAAATCTATCCGCTGGAATCCATCCCAACGGATGGATCCGCTGGTCTGTATAGACTCACCGGATCCATCCGTCTGAAGGGATCCCCCGCATGCGTCGTAATGATTTGACGCATGCGTGGAATTCCTTATATGACAGCGTCGCGCACGTCGCCGCGTCATAATCGCGGCGACGGCGCGACACGTCATCGCCAGAGGATTTCGGCGCGGATTTCAATGCGATGGTGAGTACACTCCATCGCATGGAAATCCGCACAAATCATCGTGTGTATGGGGCCTATCAGAGGACGTCCAGATGTACATAAACCGACCACTCCATGCTTTAGATAGATGTACACACACACACAACCAAATTAGGAGAGAGTAGATCGCACACACAGATTATAGGATGAGGCCTACTACAAGCATACATCCAACATTAGAAAAAGGATGACTAGCATCCAGTAGGGTAGCTTAGTGTAGGTCCTGCCCTAGAAGAGTCTACCTTGCCGTGGTGGGCAGGCTTGGAATCTCTTGGTCAAAAGTGTGTCAGTGAATGGGCGAGAGGATCACTAGATCTTCACTTCTGGCCAATTGATTTTACCAAAGGACTCTTGGTTTAATCAGAGTATATATAGTTGGAAAAGGAAAAAAATGTGTATAGGTCCATAATTATACTTTCATAAACACACAATAAAAATTTGGTATATTTACATTTGAATTGCTTCTTCTTTTATATAATCCTTTCATGACCGGGGGTCATTACCACTTGGATGCACAGGCCACGTTTGCAAGGCTGGAAAGGGCTCTATGGCTACTACTTCCACTTCTGGTGTGTGTAGGGATGTGTAATACTTGTTTATGTATTAACATGTGTCCTAACCATGTATATATGTATGCAATGACAAGCCCCTTATGTGACAGTAGTGACAAGGTCCTCTCAATGGAGACATCAGGGGTCTTCTAGCTCCACCTCAAGAACAGGATATACGATTAAATCCTGTAATGAAACATTCCCCTTAAAGTGATTGTAAAGGATCGTTTTTTATTTTTTTAAATAACAAACATGTCATACTCACCTTCACTGTGCAGCTAGTTTTGCACGAAGTGGCCCCGAACATCCTCCTCTGGGGTCCCTCGACGGCTCTCGCAGCTATTCCCGCATTAGATAACCCTCTAGGAAAAGCCCTCCCCTGAGGCGATTTTCTTATGGGTGTGCTCCCGAGTTCAGCATTTACGTCCATAGACACGCATTCCGGAATTGGCCCCGCCCCCCAGTGCTTGCATCATTGGAATTGATTGACAGCAGCGGGAGCCAATGGCTGGGCTACTATCAACCCCATGGAGAGAAGGACTGCCAGGTGTTTTGGGATCATGGGAGAGGACATCAGTAAAAGGAATGATATGACAGGTCAGGGTTCAGGCGGTGACAAGTGAGATGGAGGAATCACACATTGCCTTTCTAGCCGGTGATCCACTTTCCCCGTACAGCTACCTCCTGCTATACCAATTCCGTATCATCACTAGAGGTCGACCGATATATCGGCCGATATTTGTCCGTTTTTAAGAAATCGGCATCGGCCGATTATTGTAAAAAAATCGGCCGATTTTCGGCTGCCACACTAAACCCCGGTCCACCTACAGCAGCACGAGAAATGAATCCTTCAGCCACGCTGCTGGTAGCCTGCGCGCCGGACCCCGCCCCCCCTACTTTGGCGAGCTGTAGCAGATAGCAAACATGTCACAAGCCCGAGCAGCTGCAGTAGTTATCTGTGCGAAGAGATCACACTTGTAAAGCTTCCTGCATGCTGGGACGGTGGCGGGATTACTGAACATGGGCTCTAGGCTACGACTCCAGCTGTAGCCTAGAGCCCATGTTCAGTAATCCCACCACCGTCCCAGCATGCAGGAAGCTTTTGTGATCTCTTCGCACAGACAACTACTGCAGCTGCTCGGGCTTGTGACATGTTTGCTTTCTGCTACAGCCCGCCGAGGTAGGGGGGGCGGGGCCGGCACGCAGGCTACCAGCAGCGTGGCTGAAGGATTCATTTATTGTGCTGCTGGAGACTGGCAGCCTGATACTGGGGTAATGTATTCATATTATCTCTGATAGGTGCCTCGGCTCTCTAGTGATTGTACATAGTACTCAACTCACGTGGGAGCTCACAGGTGTCATCCAATGGGCAGTGCTGGAGGGAACAGTGTGTATATGTCAGAGCACACCCCTCTCCTGTATACACACTCATATACATACTTCTGTATACACACAAATTTTATATATATCCACCCCCCCTCCACAATGCATCCCCCACCCACGGCCAGCTCCATCCATCTACCCCCCTCTACAAAGCATCTCCCACCCACGGCCAGCTCCAACCATCCACCCCCTCTACAATGCATCCCCCACCCACGGCCAGCTTCATCCATCCATCACCCTCCCTCCATCCACAGCCAGCACCATCCATCTCTTATCCTCCACAACGCATCTCCCACCCACGGCCAGCTCCATCCATCCATCCCCCTCTACAACGCATCACCCACGGCCAGCTCCATCCATCCACCCCCCTCCACAATGCATCCCCCACCCACGGCCAGCTCCATCCATCCATCCCCCTCCACAACGCATCACCCACAGCCAGCTCCATCCATCCATCCCCCTCCACAACGCATCACCCACGGCCAGCTCCATCCATCCACCCCCCTCCCTCCATCCACAGCCAGCGCCATCCATCTCTCCCCCTCCACAATGCATCCCCCACCCACAGCCAGCTCCATCCATCCAGCCCCCTCCACAATGCATCCCCCACCCACGGCCAGCTCCACCCATCCACCCCCCTCCCTCCATCCACAGCCAACACCATCCATCTCTTCCCCTCCACAATGCATCCCCCACCCACGGCCAGCAACATCCATCTATCCCCCTCCACAACGCATCCCCCACCCACGGCCAGCATCATCCATCCATCCCCCTCCACAACACATCCACCACCAGCACCATCCATCTATCCCCCTCCACAACGCATCCCCCACCCACGCCCAGCACCATTCATCCATCCCCCTCCACAATGCATCCCCCACGCACAGCCAGCACCATCTTTCCCCCTCCACAACGCATCTCTCACCTACGCCCAGCACCATTCATCCTCCTCCACAATGCATCCCAATCCAAAAATCGGCCCAAAATCGGCATCATATATCGACTGCCCCGATTTCTAAATATCGGCATCGGCCAGAGAAAAACCCATATCGGTCAACCTCTGATCATCACACCGCAACCTCGCCCCGAGGTCCAGTAACCAGAAGTGATGCAATAGGGGGGGCGGTGGTCCTGAGAATGCTGAAACTCACTAGCTCCTCCCCTTCTACCAAGGAAAGCTTCCCTACTTCATAAAAATCTACACTACACTGGATGTGGGCGGAGCCATGGAGGAACACACCCCCAGATCTTATCACTATGTGTGTGCCCGGCTGCAGAGATTTACATCCTCCATGTGTCCGTATACAACACTGCTATCATCACATAGAATATATCCTCCATGTGCCCATGACCCTGTCCTCTCATCACATGGGAAGGCACAGATCACATAACACAATGACCCTATAATACATTCTTCCTCTCACTGACACCAATGTAAGGGACGTTCTTCCTTCTAATGGATATACAGGTGAAACTCGAAAAATTTGAATATCGTGCAAAAGTTTATTTATTTCACTAATGCAACTTAAAAGGAGAAACTAATATATGAGAGAGACTCATTACATGCAAAGCAAGATAGTTCAAGCCGTGATTTGTCATAATTGTGATGATTATGGCTTACAGCTCATGAAAACCCCAAATCCACAATCTTCGAAAATTAGAATATTACATGCAATCAATAAAATGAGGACCTCTGAAAAGTATAAGCATGCATATGTACTCAGTACTTGGTTTGGGCCCCTCAATGCCGCGTGGCATGGAAGCCATCAGCCTGTGGCACTGCTGAGGTGTTATGGAAGACCAGGATGCTTCAATAGCGCCCTTCAGCTCTTCTGCATTGTTCTGTCTCATGTCTCTCATCTTTCTCTTGGCAATGCCCCATAAATTCTCTATGGGGTTCAGGTCAGGTGAGTTTTCTGGCCAATCAAGCACAGTAATCCCATGGTCATTGAACCAGGTTTTGGTGCTTTTGGCAGTGTGGGGGAGGTGCCAAGTCCTGCTGTAAAATGAAGTCAGCATCCCCATAGAGCTTGTCTGCGGAAGAAAGCATGAAGTGCTCCAGAATCTCCTGGTTGACAGCTGCGTTGACCCTTAATGAAGCACAGTGGACCAACACCAGCAGATGACATGGCTCCCCAAATAAACACAGACTGTGGAAACTTCACACTGGACTTCAAGCATCTTGCAGTGTGTGCCTCTCCATTTTTCTTCCATACTCCGGCCCCTTGGTTTCCAAATGAGATGCAAAATGTTCTCTCATCAGAAAAGAGGACTTTGGACCACTGAGCAACAGACCAGGTGTGTTTTCCTTTAGCCCAAGTAAGACGCTTCTGACATTGTTTGTTGGTCAGGAGCGGCTTGACAAGAGGAATACAACATTTGATGTGAGCTTGGCCGGGCAAAAGCACAATCGTGTGCACGGGGCATTAGTTGTATTTAAAAACAGGCGCTGTAAATACTGAATATGAGCTGTCTTCAGGCCGGTCACATCACTCGTGGCCGCTTTCCAGCTCTGATAGATGTCTTCTGCGGGAGGGGCCGTGATCTCCCTCTGAGGAAAAATAACAGGTTATGCCGGATGGCTTCAGCCATACCAGTAAACCACTTGCAAACCGCAACATACACCACACTCTTGTATATATACACATTTTGTATTGTGAGGTCGGTAAGTTGATAATCTATCTGTAGGTAACAATCAAAATGTGGGAGTTAACTACCACTATAACCACCCACAGTACATTCACTGCGGGCAGACGGCACATACAGACAAAGCAACTTGCCCACTTTGCCTGTGCAAATAAAAAATATATATATTTAAAAAAAAAGGAACAGGGTGGCGCTATGTTCCCTACCCCGCGACCGCTGTGTCCTTCAGAAGTGAAATGTGGATCCCTGTACTAGGGGCGATGATCATGTTATAAATCAATCTGATGCCTATTAGCTTAGCTTCCTATTGCTGGTGAGTTGTGATTGGCCTACAGTTGTCACATGGTACCTGGGCCAATCACATCCCTCTGTACCATGTTATTAGCTGTAGCCAACCACAGATCACTAATAATTACAGCTATCATGAACTTAACCCATTTATGACAGTTCAAAGCTTTTCTGGTACAATGATCTTCAAGTGTAACCCCAGAGTAGTACAATGGTACTACTATAACAACATTGAACTACTCTAAGGAAAGTGTTAAAAAATAAAAACTGATTTTAATTTTCTTATTTTTTTCTTAACATGGTGTCATTAGTCAGTGTCCCTGATCACCGCCACTCCAGTCATAATCATGACGCTGCACCACACTGGTGACCGTATGTACAAAATAAAATAAAAAAAATCCAAAAAAGGTGTCATTTGGGGGGTATTTGTACTATTCTGGCATTTTGGGGGCCCTCAAGAAATGAGATAGGCCATCAGTATATCAGGTGTGATCAATTTTCAAGTGATCAATTTTCACATACATCCCATAGTTTGTAGACTGGAAGTTTCACACAAACCAATTAACCACCTGACCTCCAGAAGATTTACTACTTACCGACCACCATACATATATACAAGTTGCGGTCCGCAAGTGGTTTATCGGGGTCATGGCTTCAGCCATAACCCCAGTACCGCTTTTTTTCAGCAGCCGGCTGGCTTTCTGAGGAAATCGGTGTGAGCTGCTCATAAGACACGGGAACAGTTTCCAAAGTGAGCGGGATGGGACACCCCCCGTTTGCCTTTAGAATTGATTCAGCAGTGCGGCTGGCTGCTCCCATTTGCGATCAAAGAGTTAACACTCTCTGATCGGAGGATTGGAGTGACATCACTTCCGGTACAGGCTGGAAGAACGTTGTTTTTGTCTAACCGTTTGCCGACCTTATACTGGGTGTGTATATATATATATATATCCATCTCTATCTATAGACTCTCTCTCTATTATATATATATATATATATATATATATATATATATATATATATATATATATATATATATATATATAAATAAGAGAGAGAGAGAGAGAGAGAGAGAGAATCTATAGATAGAGATTATATATATATATATATATATATATATATATATACACATACATACATACACACACACACACACACACACACACACATATATATATATATACACACACACACACACAGTGATGTATTATGGCCTAGGCCGACAAGGCCCAGGCCTAGGGCGGCACTTTGCGGGGGCGGCGGAAAAGCGCCCCCCCTCCCCCGCGAACCCCTTTCCTCCCGCACAGCTGAATCCCGGAGTTCAGTGCCACTGCACGTTTCGCCACTGAACTCCGGTAATTGTTCAGATTAGGATACGCGGGAGCGGTCTCCCGGGACATCTGCCGCCCCCGGGGTCCCTCAGCATCGATCGGCTTTACAGTGCAGCCGCCAGCCATCCCTCTCTCTCTCCGCTGACATCGCACACAGTCTTCAGCTCCCCCCTCCCTCTTGGCTCAATGTTCCTGTGTACACAGCCAGGAGAAGGAGCCGAGGAGAGACACAACTACAGTCAGTGAGAGAGCCGTGCTGCTGGTATGTGAGAACTTCAGTGAGAGAGTAACCAGGAGGGAAGCAGGCAGATAAGAGGTGAACGAATGAAGTGATGGGAGAGGAGAGGATGTGCTGGGGAGTGATTTGAGAGGGAAGAAGATATGTGCTAGTGGGGGGTCTGATTCCCCCCCCCCCACTAGCACATATCTTCTTCCCTCTCAAATAACTCCCCAGCACATATCCCCATACCACCTTTCCCCCCTAAATTAAAAGATGCTCTGTCCCTCTGTCCTCATTCCACCCTATCCCCCTGTGCTCATCCCATCCTGTCCCTCTGTGCTCATCCCATCCTGTCCCTCTGTGCTCATCCCACCCTGTACCCCTGTGCTCATCCCACCCTGTACCCCTGTGTTCATCCCACCCTGTACCCCTGTGCTCATCCCACCCTGTCCCCCTGTCCTCTTCCCACCCTGTCCCCCTCCCACCCTGTCCCCCTGTGCTCATCCCATCCTGTCCCTCTCTGCTCATCCCATCCTGTCCCTCTCTGCTCATCCCACCCTGTCCCTCTCTGCTCATCCCACCCTGTCCCTCTGTGCTCATCCCACCCTGTCCCTCTGCGCTAATCCCACCCTGTCCCTCTGCGCTCATCCCACCCTGTCCCTCTGCGCTCATCCCACCCTGTCCCTCTGCGCTCATCCCATCCTGTCCCTCTGTCCTCATCCCACCCTATCCCCCTGTCCTCATCCCACCCTGTCCTCATCCCACCCTGTCCCCCTGTCCTCATCCCATCCTGTCCCCCTGTCCTCATCCCATCCTGTCCCCCTGTCCTCATCCCATCCTGTCCTCATCCCATCCTGTCCCTCTGTCCTCATCCCATCCTGTCCCCCTGTCCTCATCCCATCCTGTCCTCATCCCATCCTGTCCCTCTGTCCTCATTCCATCCTGTCCCCCTGTCCTCATCCCATCCTGTCCCCTTGTCCTCATCCCATCCTGTCCCCCTGTCCTCATCCCATCCTGTCCCCCTGTCCTCATCCCATCCTGTCCCCCTGTTCTCATCCCACCCTGTCCCCCTGTCCTCATCCCATCCTGTCCCTCTGTCCTCCTCCCATGAAAATGACAGGGTGGGTCTTAAAAAGGAAGGGGTGCGTCATATTTAAAGTAGGGGGTGCACGAGTTTCACCAGGCCTAGGGCGGCACAAAACCTAAATACACCCCTGTGTGTGTATATATATATATATATACACACACACACACACACACACACATACACACTACTTGATATAATCAGCATGATCCTGCACATCCAGGTCTGGGACGCACATGCATGCATGCCGCCGGCAAACGACATGGGTAGGCTGGATACAGTGTGCACCTGAGCTGAGGATAAGAGCTGAGGATAAGAGACATGGAATGGGAAAGCAGGGGGCATAGTAGACCCATAAGGACCTCAGTATAGTTGCTTATGGTTTCAGCTAGAGAGAAATAAAGAACCGACCAAGATTAATCTATTTATAGAAAAGAAGGAGACTGCCGCTCCAGGTGAGTGTACTGAACAATCAATGTCCTTTCAGAAGCGTGGGTGCAGGCAATGCATGGAGCAGGAACTTGAAGGAAAGGATTCATAGCTATGACTAAGCACTGACATTACAGTGTGAAACGCATCAGTTTCATACCCCACTGCTTGCTGTGATTTGTAGTGCTGTTCGTTTTTTACCATTAAAGTAGGGCTGTTACTGATTAAAAAATGTTGTGTTCGATTAATCGATTTTTTTTTTAATCGATTAATCTACCAATTTCGATTAATTATAACGCACATACAGATCCAACTACTTGTAGCTGATCTCCTTACAGGTTGATTGCCAGTGCAGCTACCAACCACTGGAAAAATGGAGAGCAGGAAACAAAAAACACACAAAGGCAGCGCTCGATGGGAATAGCATTAAAACTATTATAGTCTTCAAGTAGGTAACAAAATAAATATTGCACTGGAGATAAAATCGATGTAGCTACATAGGGCCAGATTCACGTAGCTCAGCGGATCTATAGATCCGCGCGATCTACGTGAATTAACCACTTGCCGACCGGCCACCGCCGTTATACGTCGGCAAGTTGGCTCGGCTGGGCGAGAGCACGTAGTATGACGTCCTCTCTCCCAGCCGCCACTAGGGGCGCGCACGCGCCCCCCGCTCGCCCCCGACTCCCGTGCGTGTGCCCGGCGGGCGCGATCGCTGCCGGGCACACGCGATCGCTCGGTACAGAGCGGGGACCTCTGTAGCTCCCGGTCCTGTCAGCAGGGGAAATGCTGATCTTCGGTTCATACAATGTATGAACCGAGGATCAGTGTTTCCCCTAGTGAGGCCACCGCCCCCCACAGTAAGAACACACCCAGGCATACTTAATCCCTTCCCCGCCCCCTAGTGTTAACCCCTTCATTGCCAGTGGCATTTTTATAGTAATCCAATGCATTTTTATAGCACTGATCGCTATAAAAATGCCAATGGTCCCAAAAATGTGTCAAAAGTGTCCGAAGTGTCCGCCATAATGTCGCAGTACCGTAAAAAAAAAAAAACGCTGATCGCCGCCATTACTAGTAAAAAAATATATAATAAAAATGACATAAAAATACCCCCTATTTTGTAAACGCTATAACTTTTGCGCAAACCAATCAATAAACGCTTATTGCGATTTTTTTTAACGAAAAATATGTAGAAGAAAACGTATCGGCCTAAACTGAGGAAAAAAAATGTTTTTTTATATATTTTTGGGGGATATTTATTATAGCAAAATGTAAAAAATATTATTTTTTTTCAAAATTGTCGCTCTATTTTTGTTTATAGCGCAAAAACTAAAAACCGCAGAGGTGATCAAATACCACCAAAAGAAAGCTCTATTTGTGGGAAAAAAAGGACGCCAATTTTGTTTGGGAGCCACGTCGCACGACCGCGCAATTGTCTGTTAAAGCGACGCAGTCCCGAATCGCAAAAAGTACTCTGGTCTTTGGGCAGCAATATGGTCCGGGGGGTAAGTGGTTAAGATCCGCTCCCGCAAGTTTAGGAGGCAAGTGGCTAATTCACAAACCACTTACCTCCAAACTTGCGACGGCGAATCCTAAATCCCCTGGCGGAATTCTAATTCCGCGGCTAGGGGAGTGTACTATTTAAATCAGGCGCGTTCCCGCGCCGATTTAAATGCGCATGCGCCGTCCGGGGAATTTCCCGGCGTGTATTGCTCCCACTGACGTCACTAGGACGTCAGTGGTTTCGACGTGAGCGGGACTTGCGACGCGCGTGTTTGTGAATCGGCGTACGCAAACGACGTTGGAAAATTCAAATTCGACGCGGGAACGCCGGCTATACTTAACATTGGCTGCGCCTGCTAAAAGCAGGGGTAAGTATACGACGGGAAAACCGCTACGGAAACGACGTAAGAACACTGCGACGGGTCCGCGTACGTTCGTGAATTTGCGTATCTCGCTGATTTACATATTATTTATCGCTAATCAGCGGGAACGCCCCCGGCGCCATTTTTAAATTGAAAAAAAGATCCGACAGTGTAACACTGTCAGATCTTAGCCCTATCTATGCGTATCTGATTCTATGAATCAGGCGCATAGATAGGACCAGTGTAAGTCAGAGATACGATGGTGTATCTGTAGATACATCGTCGTATCTCTTTGTGAATCTGGCCCATAAACTGTAAAAATGGTGCGAGTAATACCAAACGGTAGCAAAAGCAGTCATAAAAATATGTAGCGAAGTATGATACTGGTATAAAAATGTGTACAACGATACCACTGCTGAATCCAGATGAGGAGAGATTAACATCAGTCCGTCGGCATGTAGATGTCCCGTGAAGGGAACTATCACAACTCCCAGTGGATGGTTGTAGAATCCCAGGTTGATAGAGGGAAGTGATAGAGGGAAGTGATAGAGGGAAGTGTAACAGCCCTTGCGTGTGGCAGATAGTAAGGTCCCGCCGGCATGCAGATATGAAGGCACAGCAAAGGAGCCCTTCAGATGGACACAGCAAGCCCCGCCGGTGTCATCACCGGATTTCCGATGGAACTCCCTGAAGCCAGTGGAGAGGCAAGTACCAATCAAAAGAATGTTGATCGATCAACAAAATTAAAGATTAATCGATGAATTAATAGTTAATTTTCACAGCCCTACGTTAAAGGCAACCTTTTTAAGGATTTTGAGGAAGTGCGGCTATCCAATCCTTTCCTTCAAGTTCCATTAATCTATTTATGTTTTTTTTTTTTCTTTTTTCTCTTCCCCTTCCTCTCTCTTTGACCTCCCATACAATTTCTTACTGCCTTGATAGTGTGGAGTAAGATGTCTGCCTCTAATTAGGAGAGAGAGTGAGTTAAGTGAGGCCTCGTACACACGACAGAGTTTCTCGGCAGAATTCAGCGAGAAACTCGGTCAGAGCCGGATTCTGCCGAGAAACTCTGTCGTGTGAACACTTTCGGCCCGATGGAGCCGCCGAGGAACTCGTCGAGAAAATAGAGAACATGTTCTCTATTTTCTCGTTGTTCTATGGGAGAACTCAGCCCGCCGAGCTCCTCGGCGGCTTCAGGGCTGAACTCGCCGAGGAACTCGACGTGTTTGGCACGTCGAGTTCCTCGGCCGTGTGTACGAGGCCTCACATTGAAATAGTGAGGGGAGAGATGGGAAGGGGGTGGAAGATAAGGGTAGAGCACACATAGGAGAGAAGGGACTTAACCACTTGACCACTGGGCACTTAAACCCACTTAATAACCAGACCAATTTTCAGCTTTCGGTGCTCTCACATTTTGAATGACAATTACTCAGTCATACAACACTGTACCAAAATGAAATTGTTGTCCTTTTTCCCCCACAAATAGAGCTTTCTTTTGGTGGTATTTAATCATGGTTGGGTTTTTTATTTTTTGCGCTATAAAAGAAAAAACACTGAAAATTCTGTAAAAAAAATGATTTTTTTTTGTTTCTGTTATAAAATTTAGCAAATTTGTCATTTTTCTTCATAAATTTTGGCCAAAATTTATACTGCTACATATCTTTGGTAAAAATAAGTACAAATTGGTGGATATTATTTGGACTTTGTGAAAGTTATAGCGTCCACAAGCTATGGTGCCAATATCTGAAAGTACTGAGGGCCTATCTCATTTCTTGAGACCCTAACATGCCAGAAAAGTACAAATACCCCCCAAATGACCCCCTTTTGGAAAGAAGACATTCCAAGGTATTTAGAAAGAGGCATGGTGAGTTTTTTGAAGTTGTCATTTTTTCCCACAATTCTTTGCAAAATCAAGATTTTTTATTTTATTTTTCACAAAATTTTCATATTCGCAGGTTATTTCTCACACACAGCATATGCATACCACAAATTATACCCCAAAACACATTCTGCTATTCCTCCCGAGTATGGCGATACCACATGTGTGAGACTTTTACATCAGGCGTTCTAGAGCACCCAGACCAATTCTGACATTCCTCTCCTACATGGAAAATCATAATTTATTTGCTAGAAAATTACATAGAACCCCAAAACATTATATAAGATTTTTTAGCAAAGACCCTAGAGAATACAACGGCAGTCGTTGCAACTTCTTATCTCGCACGGTATTTGCACAGCAATTTTTCGAACGCGTTTTTTTTGGAAATAAAACTGTTTTGTGCTTAAAAAAACAAACAAAAAAAAAACACATTAAAGTTAGCCCAATATTTTTGCATAATATGAAAGATGATGTTATGTCGAGTAAATAGATACCCCAACATGTCACCCTTAAAAAATTGCACACGTGTGTGGAATGGTGCCAAACTTCGCTACTTAAAAATCCCCATAGGTGACGCTTTAAATATTTTTGCTGGTTACATGTTTTTAGTTGGAGAGGAGGTCTAGGGCCAAAATGATTGCTCTCGCTCTAACGTTCGCAGCGATACCTCACATGTGTGGTTTGAACACAGTTTTCATATGTGGGCGGGACTTACGTGTGCGTTCACTTCTGTATACGAGCACACGGGAACAGGGGCGCTTTAAAAAAAATGTATTGTTCATTTTACTGTATTTATTTTAGTTTGACACATTCCCCCCCCCCCCCCAAAAAATGTTTTGATCACTTTTATTCCTATTACAATGAATGTAAACATCCCCTGTAATAGGAATATAGCATGACAGGTCCTCTTTACAGTGAGATATGGGGTTAATAAGACCCCACATCTCACCTCTCGGCTGGGAAGCCTAAAATAAAAATAAAAACACTATCCTGGCTTCGATCGTAGCGGTGAGTCGGAAGAAGCACCGGAGGGCGACGGGAGGGGGGATGTCCCGTTTCGCCTCCCGTAAGAACGGTCAAGAGGTGGAACAGCCGACATGATCATTCTTATGGTGTAGGGAATAGCCGGCTGAAAAAGATGATATCTGAATGATGCCTGTAGCTGCACCCATCATTCAGATATCCCTGCACAAAGTCAAGGACGTCATATGACGGCCGGCGGGAAGTGGTTAAAACTTTTTTTTTTCCCCCAGAGAATTTTCCGGGTATTGCAGAGTATTGTGCGGGGGTATTGCAGAGTATTGTGTGGGGGTATTGCAGAGTATTGTGTGGGGGTATTGCAGAGTACTGGTGCGTGGGTATTGCAGAGTATTGGTGTGTGGGAATTGCAGAGTATTGGTGTGGGGGTATTGCGCGTGGGTATTGCAGAGTATTGGTGCGTGGGTATTGCAGAGTACTGGTGCGTGGGTATTGCAGAGTATTGGTGCGTGGGTATTGCAGAGTATTGGTGCGTGGGTACTGCAGAGTATTGGTGCGTGGGTACTGCAGAGTATTGGTGCGGGGGTATTGCAGAGTATTGGCGTGTGTGGGTATTGCAGAGTATTGGTGCGTGGGTATTGCAGAGTATTGGTGCATGGGTATTGCAGAGTATTGGTGCGGGGGTATTGCAGAGTATTGGTGTGTGGGTATTGCAGAGTATTGGTGCATGGGTATTGCAGAGTATTGGTGCGGGGGTATTGCAGAGTATTGGTGCGGGGGTATTGCAGAGTATTGGCGCAGGGGGTATTGCAGAGTATTGGTGTGTGGGTATTGCAGAGTATTGGTGAGTGGGTATTGCAGAGTATTGGTGCGTGAGTATTGCAGAGTACTGGTGTGTGGGTATTGCAGAGTATTGGTGCGTGGGTATTGCAGAGTATTGGTGCGGGGGTATTGCAGAGTATTGGGGAAGGGGGTATTGCAAAGTATTGGTGCGGGGGTATTGCAGAGTATTGGGGAAGGGGGTATTGCAGAGAATTGGGGAAGGGGGTATTGCAGAGTATTGGGGCGGGGGTTGCAGGGATGGCTGGATCTGTGACTGCAATAGCCACAAATCCAGCCACAGCGCTGCTGACACCCGCTCTCCCCCCTCTCACACTGTACAGATCGGTACAGACAGAGGAGGGAGGAACTGACGTCATCAAATGACACCGGTTTCTTTACATGTGATCAATCCGTCATTGGACGGAGCGATCACGTGGTAAACGGCCGCTATCAGCGGCAATTTACCGCGATGGACCCGGCGGTCACGGACACTCCCGTGTGCGCGCCCCAGGGGGCACGATTCTGGGAGGATGTCCATGGACGTCCTTCCAGAGTTAAGGAACCGCCTTGTAGCCGTAATTCGGCTATGAGGCGGTGATTAAGTGGTTAAAGTAGAATTAGGACAGAGACCGTACGCGGTTACCACAAGGAATCACAATTTTTTTTTTCTTTGGAAATTATGGGTCTGTCACTTAAAGTTGGGGGAAGAGTAGGTCAGGAGGACCGCCTGAATGTAAACATGACTGAAGGTATTTTAATCACAAGGTATAATTATTTATTTATTTATAACACTATGGCAATTAGTGGCCTCTTATATGAGGTTTTGGTAGAAGGGGGGATCAATAAACAAACACGTGGAAGTAGGAAAGTGGACCCCCCCCCCCCCCCCCTTTTTTTGCGTTTTGTTTGCTGTTACCCAAGTTGGGGAATTAGGTCTTGGGGGCCGCTACACACAATTACGGGTAATTAAAATGTAACCATGAGGCACAATATATATACATAGGTGTATGTGTGTGTATGTATGTATGTATGTATGTACAGTACAGACCAAAAGTTTGGACACACCTTCTCATTCAAAGAGTTTTCTTTATTTTCATGACTATGAAAATTGTAGATTCACACTGAAGGCATCAAAACTATGAATGAACACATAACAAAAAAGTGTGAAACAACTGAAAATCTATTTCATATTCTAGGTTCTTCAAAGTAGCCACCTTTTGCTTTGATTACTGCTTGGCACACTCTTGGCATTCTCTTGATGAGCTTCAAGAGGTAGTCACCTGGCGCAGCACCCCATCACTCTCCTTCTTGGTGAAATAGCCCTTACACAGCCTGGAGGTGTGTTTGGGGTCATTGTCCTGTTGAAAAATAAATGATGATCCAACTAAACGCAAACCGGATGGAATAGCATGCCGCTGCAAGATGCTGTGGTAGCCATGCTGGTTCAGTATGCCTTCAATTTTGAATAAATCCCCAACAGTGTCACCAGCAAAGCACCCCCACACCATCACACCTCCTCCTCCATGCTTCACAGTGGGAACCAGGCATGTAGAGTCCATCCGTTCACCTTTACTGCGTCGCACAAAGACACGGGGGTTGGATCCAAAGATCTCAAGTTTGGACTCATCAGACCAAAGCACAGATTTCCACTGGTCTAATGTCCATCCCTTGTGTTCTTTAGCCCAAACAAGTCTCTTCTGCTTGTTGCCTTTCTTTAGCAGTGGTTTCCTAGCAGATATTCTACCATGAAGGCCTGATTCACACAGTCTCCTCTTACCAGTCCTAGAGATGTGTCTGCTGCAAAAGGTGGAAGAACCTAGAATATGAAATATATTTTCAGTTGTTTCACACTTTTTTGTTATGTATAATTCCACATGTGTTCATTCATAGTTCTGATGCCTTCAGTGTGAATCTACAATTTTCATAGTCATGAATATAAAGAAAACTCTTTGAATGAGAAGGTGTGCCCAAACTTTTGGTCTGTACTGTATATATAAGTATATGTGTTGAAATGTGTGGAAATATATGGATTTAAAAATATATATATATATATATTTTTTTTTCTTTTCTCTTTATGTTTTCCACATAAAAAGAATAGACACTATGGTCATCAGAGGCCTCTTTGGAAGTAGGGAGGATTTTTTCCTCACCGGTGCTTAACCACTTAATTACTGGGCACTTAAACCCCCTTCATGCCCAGACCAATTTTCAGCTTTCAGCGCTGACGCATTTTGAATGACAATTGCGCGGTCATACAACACTGTACCCAAATTATATTTTTATCATTTTTTTCCCACAAATAGAGTTTTCTTTTGGTGGTATTTGATTACCTCTGCGATTTTTATTTTTTGCACTATAAACATAAAAAAACAGAAAATGTTGAAAAAAAAAAACCACAATATTTTTTACTTTTTGTTATAATAATATCCCATTTTTTTTTTAAAAAAAATAAAAATTTCCCTCGGTTTAGGCCGATACGTATTCTTCTACATATTTTTGTTAAAAAAAATCGCAATAAGCGTATATTGATTGATTTGCGCAAAAGTTATAGCGCCTACAAAATAGGGGATAGATTTAGGATTTTTTTTTTTTTTTACTAGTAATGGCTGCGATTTGCGATTTTTTTTGTCAGGCCTGCGATATTGCGGCGGATGTATCAGACACTTTTGACACAATTTTGGGACCATTCACATTTATACAGCGATCAGTGCTATAAAAATGCACTAATTACTGTATAAATGTGACTGGCAGTGAAGGGGTTAACACTAGGGGGTGAGGAAGGGGTTAAATGTATTCCCTCATTGTGTTCTTACTGTGTGGGGGGAGGGGACTGACTGGGGGAGGTGACCGATGCTGTGTCCCTATGTAAAGGGACACAGATCGGTCTCCTCTCTCCCTGACAGCACGTGGAGCTCTATGTTTACACACATAGCTCCACGTCCCTGCTGTCACCGACGATCGCGGGTGTCTGGCGGACATCACGGCCGCCAGGCACTCGCATCGGCTCCCGAGCGATGCGCCCCCATCGGCGCGCACGGGGAATCACAACAGGACGTCTAAAGACGTCCACTCGGCACTTGAGAGCCGCGCTGTGGACGTCTTTCGTCTATAGCGCGGCCCTTTAGTGGTTAAGTGACACAGAAGGGCACAGTAGGAGGACTCAAGAACAAGGAATGCAGTGGGTAGGGACAGAGCAGACTTACTCCACCGCAGCCAGGGATGGCGTAGAGGGGGGGGAGGCTAGAAGGCAATTAGTTATCAACTCTCTTTTTTCCTTTATTCTTTTTTTCCTTTTTTTTTTCTCTTGCTCTTTTTTCTTTTGGGGGGGGGGGGGGAAATAGTATAATCGATATACTTTTTGATAAGACAATTTTGTACCTAGTTCTATCCTGTAATGCTCATTTGTGTCTTTTATGTAAACTATGGAATACAAGAATGTACAATGCTAAATGGAAATGTTGAAGTTTATGATAAACTAAAAAATGTTGATTATTAAAAAAAAAAATTCCCAAAGAGTAGGGTTGTCCCGATACCACTTTTTTAGGACCGAGTACAAGTACCGATACTTTTTTTCAAGTACTCGTCGATACCGAATACCGATACTTTTTTTTAAATGTGTCCCCAAATGCAGCCATGTCCCCCTTACCTGCATCCCCGCTGCCGCCGACTGCTTAATTCGCGCGGGGAACATCACAGCTTTCATTTGAATAGCTGTAATGATTCGTGCCGCACTGCGTATAGATACTCCCCCTTGCTCGGCATTGGACAGTTCACCCGAGCAAGGGGGAGTGTCTATACGCGGCGCGAATCATTACAGCTATTCAAATGAATGCTGTAATGTTCCCCGCCCGTATACCAAGTGGCGGCGGCAGCGGGGATGCGTTGGCGGCGGCGGGAGGGGGGAGAGAGTATTCTATTTTGATATCGGGGGTATTTGCGGGAGTACGAGTACTCCCGCAAATACTCGGAATCGGTCCCGATACCGATACTAGTATCGGTATCGGGACAACCCTACCAAAGAGTGTTCACTTAGATAGCATTCCCATAAACTGAATATCAGCGTAGGCACCACAGTGTACTGTAACTCCTCTAAAGCTGGCCCCACACTAGTAAATTCTCAAAAAAACATTCAATATTTGTACAAAAATTCTCAGAACATTCGATGACTTGATGAATGTTTAAAAGGACTTCAAAAATAAAATTTGGTTTTAAAGTGGAAGTCCATGCAAAAATCGAAAATCCCTTCATCTATAGCAGGGCTCGACAAATCCCAGGCGCCAGGTCACCATGGCAACTAGAAATTGTGTCCTGGCACGTGGGCTGGAAGGTGGACATGGGCCGGGCCTCGTAGACCTTTCAAGCACAATGTACTGCCAGTCACTGTGATCATTTAGGAACGCGATTAGCGGCGGCATTGGGGATGGAGCAGTAAGAGAGCAGCGCGGCAGCCACTGACATGGCTAGAGGACCAAGCGGCCATCAGAGTGCAGTCCAGCTGGGGATCCCTTGCGGCTCGTCATCCCCGCTGCTGTCGCTTTCACCCAGAGTATTACTGGAGCAGGGGTTGAGGGAGGCTGCGACCGGGCTCAGGGACATGGGGGCTCTGGAGTCTGTGGTTTCCCAGCACAAGAGCGCCCTGCTCCTCTGGGTGGAAGAGAAGCTGAGCCGGGGAGAAGAGGTGTTGAGCTGGGAGCAGTTCACTGAAATGCTGGAGAGACGGGCCAGTGGCTGGGAGGAGTGCGAGGAGGTAATCCCCTGCCTCCTGGCATGTCGGGCACACACTGCATACAACAAGTTTTTTTTTATCAAATAGATGCAGAATTTATAAATCATTTTTATATATATATATATATATATATATATATATATATATATTTTTTTAATTGCTTTATCATATTCTATATTTTCCCATAGTAGGCTTGCTGAGCCTAGTAGTGCTTAAAAATATTTTATTGCATATTTAATTTTCATTTGGTGTGCAGCCCTCTGCATAAATTGTCCAATACTTGAGAAAAAAGGCGACACCCCCCTGAAATCCACCCGCCCCTATTTGCAGCCTTCTTAAGAAGAACAATATATGACGCAGACGTTGAATCTGACAGTTCCCCCGAGCGAGCTCATTGCAGAGTAAGGCTGCTTTCACAATGAGGCGCTTTGCAGGTGCTATTGCACTAAAAATAATGGTCCAGATTCAGGTACATTTGCGCAATATTTGCGGGGAAGCAGGGCAACGATTTTGCCCTGCGCTCCCGCAAATATTTTGCGCTGCCCTCGATTCACGAAGCAGTAGCTCCGTAAATTGCGAGGGCGCGCCGGCAAAATTGCCCGGCGTAAGCGCGCGCAATGTAAATGATCCCGCCGGGGGCGGGAATCATTTAAATTAGGCGCGCTCCCGCGCCGAGCGTACAACGCATGCTCCGTCGAGAAACTTTCCCGACGTGCATTGCGGCAAATGACGTCGCAAGGACGTCATTTGCTTCAAAGTGAACGTGAATGGCGTCCAGCGCCATTCACGAATCACTTACGCAAACGACGTGAAATTCAAATTTCACGTTGCGGGAGCGGCGGCTATACTTTAGCATTGGCTGCCCCTACTATTAGAAGGGGCAGCCTTGCGCTAAAGTTGCCGTACGGAAACTCCGTACCTGGCTTGTGCAGGGCCCGCGCAAGTTTGTGAATCAGTGGTAGTATGCAATTTGCATACTACACGCTGATCACAATGGGAGCGCCCCCTAGCGGCCCACGCAAGAATGCAGCCTAAAATCTGCGTGGCATAAGAGCCTTATGCCGCACAGATTTTAGGCTGCAGTCGGTGCAACGAGGTTCCTGAATCAGGAGCACTCGTTACACCAGAGCAAGTAAGCAATTGCGCCGTGTAACCTATGGTTACACGGGCGCAATTGCTTCTTGAATCTGGGCCAATGCCTGCAAAGCGCCCTAAAACAGCCGCTGCTGTCTCTCTAGTGTGAAAGCTCCAAGGGCTTTCACACTGGAGCGGTGCGCTGGCAGAAACAGCTCCTAAAGCGCCCCTGCTCATTAAAAAACAATGGGGCAGCGCAGGCGTGGCGGTTTTAACCCTTTTTCAGCTGCTAGTGGGGATTAAACGCGCCCGCTAGTGGCTGAAAATCACGGTAAAAACTACTGTAAACTTTACCGCCAACACCCGTGACGCCCCAGTGTGAAAGTACCCTAAAAAAATAATAAAAAATAAATAAAGAAATGGCCCTTAACCTTTTTAGCTGGCTCCTAGATTCAAACAAATTTTGTCAAACCCTGATCTATACTATATCAACCTGTCATTATAATACCCTATACTACCCCAACCTGTCATTATAATACCCTATACTACACCAACCTGTCATTATAATACCCTATACTACACCAACCTGTCATTATAATACCCTATACTAACTACCCCAACATGTCATAATACCCTATACTACCCCAACCTGTCATTATAATACCCTATACTACACCAACCTGTCATTATAATACCCTATACTACACCAACCTGTCATTATAATACCCTATACTACACCAACCTGTCATTATAATACCCTATACTACCCCAACCTGTCATTATAATACCCTATACTAACTACCCCAACATGTCATTATAATACCCTATACCAGTGATGGCGAACCTTTTTGAACCCGAGTGCCTAAAGCGCGACGCAAAACCAACTTATTTCTTTCAAAGTGCCAACACAGAATTAAACCTACCAGCGGCTCTGTACAGATGATGGGACTGATCATCCCTCTGAATAAGCCCTAAGGGACCAAAAACGTACGATTCTTCCCAGAAAAAAACGTGTGTTTTTTAAAGGAATGCGTTACGCTCAGAATGCTAGGATCAGGAGTGCGTTACGCTCAGAATGCTAGCATCAGGAGTGCGTTACGCTCAGAATACAAGGATCAGGAGTGCGTTACGTTCAAAATGCTAGGATCAGGAGTGCGTTACGTTCAGAATGCTAGGATCAGGAGTCCGTTACGCTCAGAATGCTGGGATCAGGAGTGCGTTACGCTCAGAATGCTGGGATCCGGAGTGCGTTACACCCAGAATGCTAGGATCAGAAGTGCGTTACACCCAGAATGCTAGGATCAGGAGTGCGTTACGCCCAGAATGCTAAGATCAGGAGTGCGTTACGTTCAGAATGCTAAGATCAGGAGTGCGTTACGCCCAGAATGCTAAGATCAGGAGTGCGTTACGCCCAGAATGCTAAGATCAGGAGTGCGTTACGCTCAGAATTGGGTATACCCAGCCATACATTCCATGGTTATATGGTTACTGCACGATTGTTTGGGTATGTGGATGCATAACGGCACCTAGATGATTTTTTTTCAGACAACCTTGTCTTTTAAGATGGTTTGTAGGTGGAAAAGCATCTTTTTGTATTTGACTTGTTTTAATTAATACATTTTTGTCATTTAATTTCCCATCATTTTTGTTTTCTATTTTTTTGATTGCTATATCCCTGTGTGCTATTTTGTGGCACCTTGACCATTCCTTCTCCCTGGCACAGCTTTTTGGCCACTGAGTCCCACTTCCTTTTGGATAGTGAGTGGATGAGCTCTCATTAATATTTGTATTTAAACAGTGTAGTTCCCAGCTTTCAATTTTTTGTCCATATAATTCTCTCACCTGTCTCCAGTGTCTCCCGTCCGATCTGGCAGCTCATTCCCGCCCGCACATCACCCCTGATCGATCCCAGCTATCAGGAAGCAGTGTTTTCTCAGGCACACCCACCCACGCACGCTGGCCCCAGAGATTTGTGGGAGCTGTAGTTTGATGGGGGGTGCAGTGTGGACAAATCAGGGTCTATGATTGGATTTGTGTGTGCGCGCACGCACACACGTCACCCCTGGCCGTTTCTACTCCACGCGCACTCGGACACATCGCCGCAAACAAAGGGACCTGTGGGAGATTTAGTTTGCGGCGTGGTCCAATTCCGATTTCAGTCTTTAAGTCTGTTTCTCCATTTCTCCTGGCGTGCCCACCGAAACAGTTTGCCGTGCCAGGAGCGGCACGCGTGCCACGCGTTCGCCATCACTGCCCTATACTATACTAACCTGTCATTATAATACCTTACACTACCCCCAACCTGTCATTATAATACCCTATACTACCCCAACCTGTCATTATAATACCCTCCATGGGTGCTCAACCTGTGGCTCTCCAGCTGTTGCAGAACTTCAAGTCCCATCATGCCTCTGCCTTTGGGAGTCATGCTTGTAACAGTCAGTAGCTTGCAATGCCTCATGGGAATTGTAGTTCTGAAACAGCTGGAGAGCCACAGGTTGAGCACCCATGCATGCCATGGGGTCTTCAAACTACAGCCCTCCAGGTGTTCATGAACTACAATTCCCATCATGCCTAGTTATGTCCGTGAATGTCAGAGTTTTACAATGCCTCATGGGAAGTGTAGTTCCGCAACAGCTGGAGGGCCGTAGTTTGAGGATCCCTGCCCTATACCAACCTGTCATTATAATACCCTATACCACCCTAACCCATCAATATAATACCCTATACTACCCCAACCCCTCATTATAATACCCTACACTACCCCAACCCGTCATTATAATACCCTATACTATACCAACCCGTCATTATAATGCCCTATACTAATTACCCCAACATGTCATTATAATACCCTATACCAGGCATGTCCAAAGTCCGGCCTGGGGGCCAAATGCGCCCCCCCCTGTTGATTTAATATGGCCCCTCTGGGGATTTGGATATATATATTGTTTATGGCCCCCCAGGGCCACAAAAGATATATACTGTATTTATTGGCGCTGCCTTGGAGGGGACAGGACAAGCGCCATCAGATTACATGAAGAGAATCTCCTGTTTACTCAGAGCGTCTCTATTGGAAGTCCCGTCTCCTGGGATGCCATTGGACGACTGTTCTGTCTATCATAGGAGGCGGGACTTTGTATTAAAGAGTAAACAAGAGATTCTCCTGTTTGTAATCTGTCGGCACTCGTCCCGCCCCCTCCCTCTGCCCTCCGAGGCTGCAGATGGGCATCGTTCAGGCTGCACTGATGGCAATGGTAAGGCTGCATTCATGGCACATGTGAGGCTGCATTTATGGCACATGTGAGGCTGCATTGGTTGCAATGGTAAGCCTGCATTGGTTGCAATGGTAAGGCTGCATTCATGGCACATGTGAGGCTGCATTCATGGCACATGTGAGGCTGCATTCATGGCACACGTGAGGCTGCATTCATGGCACACGTGAGGCTGCATTCATGGCACACGTGAGGCTGCATTTATGGCACACGTGAGGCTGCATTTATGGCACACGTGAGGCTGCATTTATGGCACATGTGAGGCTGCATTGGTTGCAATGGTAAGGCTGCATTCATGGCAATGGTGAGGCTGCATTCAAGGCAATGGTAAGCCTATGCGTGTTATACACCGATAAATACGGTATAGCCAAATAACACGCCCAAGCTCATCCTTAGTCCTAAGCAGCGCTCTGGGATTCGTTGGGGCCACAAAAGAAATATATACAGCATATCCAAATAACATGCCCAAGCTCATCTATTCACCACACACAGCCACAAAGGCAACATAATTCTTGTTGGGCAGTGTAGTAGTGCTCAGACGAACACACTTAGACCAAATTTTAATGGTTCAAAGAATGTCAGGCAAAATAGTCGGCCCTCACGCATGTTCACTTAATCAAATCTGGCCCTCTTTGAAAAAAGTTTGGACACCCCTGACCTATACTATACCAACCTGTCATTATAATACCCTATACTATACCAACCTGTCATTATAATACCCTATACTACCCCAACCTGTCATTATAATACCCTATACTATACCAACCTACCATTAAAATACACTATACTACCCCAACCTGTTATTATAATACCCTATACCAGGGGTCTCCAAACTTTTCAACACAAGGGCCACATTGTAGATTTTACAAGTTTTCGGGGGCCAAAAAAAACCCTGTTATGTATAAAATATCAAGTGTCCCCATCAGCGGTGTCGCGGTGTCCCCATCAGCGGTGTCCCCATCATTGCTGATGGGGACACTGCTGATGGGTACACCAATGATGGGGACGCCGCTGATGGGGACACCGCTGATGGGGACACCGCTGATGGGGGACAACAGCATCCCCATCAGCAGTGTCCCCATCACTGCTGATGGGTACACCAATGATGGGGACGCCGGTGTCCCCATCAGCTGTGTCCCCATCAGCGGCGTCCCCATCATTGTTGATGGGGACACTGCTGATGGGTACACCAATGATGAGGACGATATAAGTGAAGTGAACTCCTGCGCTGTCTAGAGTGAGGGGACAAGTGAAAAGTGGGGATACTGCTGCAAATAAAAAAGGGGTCTACCTCGATAGACAAAAAGTGATAATTGTAACAAGTGGAATATTTGCGCTGTAAAGTGTTATACAGATTAATGTGTGTGTGCATATAACCACATATATATACAAGTACAAAAAAATGGGTGGGGAAAGTCCAAAAAAGGGGAAGTGACACTAATATACCAGTAAACAATATTGTTGAATAGTCCTTAATCGAGGGCACAATGCTGAAGAGGTCCAGGTACAACAAAATCCAACCGTGTAGGGGTGCAGTTCATCAATACTTAATCCAATCAATAACGTTGTGAAGTGAAAAATGTTGAAAAACACAACAATAAAAGTAATATAAAAATAAAAATAAGGGTCAAAGTATTTAAGAAGAAGGAGGCCTTGTATCCAAAAAGGGTGAAAAGATAGAGAGTGAGCCGTAACCAAGATCTCATATATGCACCTCTAGTGATCCCAGCAGCTCACCTCTAATCTGGCAAGTTGGATTAAATCAGCCTGATCCTGATGGGTGTGGTCCGTTGTTGGATATCACATACGGGTCTCCATAAAGTGTGTTACATGAAAAAGTAAAAAAGGGTAGAAACCAAATGGTGTGATAACGTCACAGAGAGGGGTAGCAATGTCTTCTGATTTAAACCAGTGGAGATGCACTCACATATGGGTGAAAAAACTGGGGCTCTTATCCACGAACGCCAAGCTCGTCAGTCCCTCCTTCCTCTCCCTTACTGATTCTCCAGGGTTAGGGGTCCCGTGTCCCCAATGGTTCACGAATCGGCTCTTGTTATATATGAGGATCTCGGTAGTGTATATGGGGTGAGAGAGAAGGACAAGCCTGATCGTGTGATATCATCAACAATAAACAAAAAACCCCCAGGAATGCCCAGATGGTAATGCACTCACATGAACAATATAACATAAAAGACCTTCCTCCACGAGTGCGGACTCGCAATAAATCTGTGCCTCCAACACTTCCCCTCTATCTGTGGCTCAGTCCGGACACTCAGATGTGGCAGTCATACATGGGGGGAAGTGGAATAAACAACCACAGCGTAGCCCAGTCAGACGTGAAAAATTTATTATAAAAGCACTTAAAAACTCACATTTAAAATCGAAATTGCTGCATCAATCCGACGAGTGGCGAACTCGTATGTCCAATGGTCGGATGCTGGAGTGTGTCAAGCCCTCCAATCCCGACGCGTATCGTCAACATGTGACTTCATCAGGGGATGAAGAGGACGCCGCTGATGGGGACAACGGTGTCCCCATCAACAGCATCCCTATTAGCAGTGTCCCCATCTTTGTTTACACTGCGGGCCGGATAAAACACACAAGCGGGTCGGATGTGGCCCGTGGGCCGGGGTTTGGAGACCCCTGCCCTATACCAACCTGTCATTATAATACACTATACTACCCCAACCCATCAATATAATACCCTATACTACCCAACCTGTCATTATAATACCCTATACCACCCTAACCTGTCATTATAATACCCTATACTACACAACCTGTCATTTTAATGCCCTATACTATACCAACCTGTCATTATAATACCCTATACTACACCAACCCATCAATGTAATACCCTATACTATCCAATCTGTCATTATAATACCCTATACTACCCAACCTGTCATTATAATACCCTATAACAGGGCTCAAAATTTGCACTCGCCTACTCGCATTTGGCGAGTAAACATATGAGGAGGGCGAGTAATGACAAGGCTGTGCTATTACACACATGGATACCATGTGTCTCTCCACCGCGCACAGGCTCGCAGGGAGGATATTGCAATTCATACAGTCTGCCGCCTAGCTTTGCCACACATACCCGCCCAGGGTGGGTAGGGATTGGGCGGTGGTGCCATGCTGGCCGTCCCGCCTATCCAAGCCCTGGGACAGCCCGCTGGCATACTATAAAAATTAACAAATCACTGTCCGCACTAGCCCGCACATACCTTATTATCACTGGCCACTCTCCTCTTCCACCTCCTCCGAGTGTAGTCTAAGATTGGAGGAGAGCGGTCACATGAAACAGAGGAGAGCGATCATGTGACCAGCCGAGAAGTACACAGAATGACACAGTATGTACGAGTGATTGTTTTAAAACTTTAAAGTACGCTGGAAGTGCTGACAAAGGAGACTGGGGGGTCTCCTGGGAGTGCAAGGGGGCTGTGAAAGGTAAAGGAGCTATGTAATGTGCAGGGGGAAAATTCTGTGTAATGTAAAGAGGAGCTATATAATGTGCTGGGATCTGTGCAATGTGCGGGGGGGGGGCTTTGGTCTGTGTAATGTGCAGGGGGGGGGGGCTTTGGTCTGTGTAATGTGCAGGGGATGCTTTGGTCTGTGTAATGTGCAGGGGAGGCTTTGGTCTGTGTAATGTGCAGGGGAGGCTTTGGTCTGTGTAATGTGCAGGGGAGGCTTTGGTCTGTGTAATGTGCAGGGGGTGCTTTGGTCTGTGTAATGTGCAGGGGGTGCTTTGGTCTGTGTAATGTGTAGGGGGGGGGCTTTGGTCTGTGTAATGTGCAGGGGATGCTTTGGTCTGTGTAATGTGCAGGGGGGGAGGGCTTTGGTCTGTGTAATGTACAGGGGGGGGGGGGGGGTTTGGTCTGTGTAATGTGCAGGGGGGGGGCTTTGGTCTGTGTAATGTGCAGGGGGTGCTTTGGTCTGTGTAATGTGCAGGGGAGGCTTTGGTCTGTGTAATGTGCAGGGGAGGCTTTGGTCTGTGTAATGTGCAGGGGAGGCTTTGGTCTGTGTAATGTGCAGGGGATGCTTTGGTCTGTGTAATGTGTAGGGGGGGGGGGGGCTTTGGTCTGTGTAATGTGCAGGGGAGGCTTTGGTCTGTGTAATGTGCAGGGGAGGCTTTGGTCTGTGTAATGTGCAGGGGAGGCTTTGGTCTGTGTAATGTGCAGGGGAGGCTTTGGTCTGTGTAATGTGCAGGGGAGGCTTTGGTCTGTGTAATGTGCAGGGGGTGCTTTGGTCTGTGTAATGTGCAGGGGATGCTTTGGTCTGTGTAATGTGCAGGGGATGCTTTGGTCTGTGTAATGTGCAGGGGGGGAGGGCTTTGGTCTGTGTAATGTGCAGGGGATGCTTTGGTCTGTGTAATGTGCAGGGGAGGCTTTGGTCTGTGTAATGTGCAGGGGAGGCTTTGGTCTGTGTAATGTGCAGGGGAGGCTTTGGTCTGTGTAATGTGCAGGGGAGGCTTTGGTCTGTGTAATGTGCAGGGGATGTGTCAGGGACTCACCTTCCAAAATCGTCAGCCCAGCATTGGGCTGAGACAGCGCCGTGCATCAGCGGGACGTGCACGTGCGCAGCGGGAGCGCGCGCGTGCACGTGAACCCTCCTTGGCGCCAAAACGCCTTTAAAAGCTCAGTCCTTGCTTCCTGCAAGTTGCTGTCTGATCTGCAGTCCCTGATTGAACTTGAACCTGAGAACCTGCTTACCTGATTTGAACTTCTGATTGAACTTGTGACCCGGCTTGTTTGACCATCCGTACCTCTCCGATCCTGACCCCGGCTTCCATTGACCACCTCTTCAGATTGACCTACCGTTGCCAGACCTTCCTGCTTGAACCCTGATTACTCTTCTGCCTGCTGCATCTGATTACCTGAACCATCTGTTGTGACCCGGCTTACCTGACTCTGCTTCCGTCTGCTGTCATTGATCCAGTCATCTTCCAGCCTACCCTTCCAGAGGAAGTCAGCACCTGCTTCACCTACCCAGCACGCCGGCACTCCTACCCCGCCAGGCTCCTGAGTCTGCTGTCCCCAATCCGGCAGCTCACGAGCCGGAGCGGTAAGAGAGGCCTCCTCCTACCATCGGGCTCTGGCTACCAGGTACGTGATACATAACAGTATCAGACAGCCATGACAGAGCCTTCAGGAGTGGCCCCGGCCATGGAGGAGATTTGTAAACACCTCGCATCCCTCACACAAGCTGTAAAGAACCTACAGGACGGCTACATGCGACTGGAAGGTCAAGTACAGAACCTATCCGGAGACGCAGCTTCTACATCCGCTGCCAGATCATCCCAATCGGCCTCTGCTCCATCCGTAGTAATGCTACCGCCCGAACCCAGAGTTCCGATGCCAGAACGATTCACCGGGGATCGTTCCAAATTCCGGGATTTCCGTAATGCCTGTCAATTATATTTTGCCCTTCAACCAAGGACTTTTTCCCTAGAAGCCACTAAAGTGGGATTCGTGGTTTCTCTTCTTCAAGGAGAGCCCCTAGCCTGGGCACACCGATTATTGGAAGAAAATGGCACCAACACAGAGACTTTACTAGCCTTTTTTCGGGTCATGGCACAAATGTATGATGATCCTCAGCGGACTACCACTGCCGAGGCCGCCCTGCTCGCACTTCAACAAGGCCGCCGAGCAGTGGAGGATTATGTCACGGACTTTCGCCGCTGGAGTGCGGACACCCAGTGGAACAGCGCAGCTCTGCGACACCAGTTCCGCCTGGGACTTTCAGAGGCCTTAAAAGATGAACTGGCTCGCATCGGGGTTCCTGATACCTTGGAAGATTTGATCGACAAGGCTATTCAGATTGATCGACGTCTACGAGAACGACGGGCCGAACGTTCTTCTCATCTAAGTCGTCCAGTTTGGGTCACTACCAAAGCACCCATGCCTGCATCTCGATATCAACCACCTGTCTGCCCAAGTCCTGCTAGCTCTCCTCCAGATACTTCTGAGCCTATGCAACTCGGAGTCATGCCACCCACATTGCCTCCAGAAGAACGAGCACGCCGTCGTCAACTGAATCTATGCCTATACTGCGGTGAGCCCGGTCATTATGTCGCCAACTGCCCCACCAAGATGCGTAAGTGCCGTTCCTCTGTTTCTCTCAACGTTTCCGCTCTCCCAGTCAATACAAACCACCTTGCTCTCTCTCTGTCTTTACAGCTCCAAGGAAGAACGATTCCGGTCAACGCAATTATTGACTCCGGGGCCTGCAGCTGCTTCATTGATGCCGCCTTTGCCAACCTACATAATATTCCTCTTCGAAGAAAGAACTTCAGACTTTCCGTTTTTCTAGCTGATGGATCCCACATTAAATCAGGACAGGTAACACAAGAAACCCTTCCTCTACCTGCTACTACTTCCGCTGATCATAAAGAATTATTAATTTTGGATGTGATCTCCTCCTCTATTTCCTGTGATTCTTGGCATTCCCTGGCTCCGGATTCATAACCCTCAGGTTGATTGGTCCTCTGGAACTTTACGATTTCCTTCTCGGTACTGTCAAGAATATTGTTTACCTAAAGTACCTAGTTTTTCTCCCACTCTGCTATGCCTGAACACCGATCCCAGTTTACTCCAGTCCGTCCCTGAACATTATCACGAGTTCCTCGATGTGTTCAGTAAAAAGGGGGCCGACTCCCTACCACCTCACCGTCCTTATGACTGCCCGATAGAACTGCTTCCTGGGGCTGAGATCCCTTTTGGGCGCATCTTTCCATTATCCGAGAAAGAACAAGATGCTCTGAAAATTTATATTGATGAAAACCTAAACAAGGGGTTCATTCGGCCGTCCACCTCACCGGCGGGTGCTGGAATATTTTTTGTTGCCAAAAAGGATCAAACCCTTCGCCCATGCATCGACTATCGGGAACTCAACAACATCACGGTTAAAAACCGATACCCGTTGCCCCTAATACCTGAATTATTCCAAAAACTAAGATCCGCCACTATTTTCACCAAGCTGGACCTGAGGGGGGCTTATAATTTAATTCGCATCAGAGACGGTGATGAGTGGAAAACTGCCTTTCGCACTCGGTATGGCCACTACGAGTACCTCGTCATGCCTTTTGGGTTATGCAACGCTCCTGCTACCTTTCAGCATTTTGTCAACGACGTGTTTAGAGACTTTTTAGACATCTTCGTCATCGTCTACCTGGATGATATACTGGTTTTCTCTGGCTCGTTAGACAAACATCGGGAGCATGTCTGCAGAGTTTTAAACCGGCTCCGCCTGCATGGCTTATACGCAAAGGCAGAAAAATGCGAATTTGAGTTATACACCATTCAGTTCCTGGGTCTGGTGATCTCCCCGACGGGAATCGAGATGGACCCAAAGAAAGTGTCTGCCATTCTGGACTGGCCAGTACCTCTAGATAAAAAGGGGGTACAAAGATTTATAGGATTCGCAAATTTCTATAGACGCTTTATTAAAGGTTTTTCTTCCATCGTTGCTCCCATTACACAGCTCACCAGACAAAATTTCCGTTTCCACTGGAACTCCGAGGCTCAGAAGGCCTTTGACACCTTGAAGGGACTCTTCACTTCTGCTCCGATCCTCAGTCACCCCAACCCGGTTCTACCTTTTCTCCTTGAGGTGGATGCTTCTGAAGTCGCTGTAGGGGCCGTTATATCTCAACGACTTGGGAACAAGGACTTAGTACACCCGGTGGGCTTCTTCTCCCGAAAACTCTCTCCTGCGGAGAGAAATTACGACGTAGGTGATCGTGAATTATTGGCCATCAAGGCCGCATTAGAAGAGTGGAGATACCTGTTGGAAGGCGCTGCACATCCAGTGCTAATTTATACGGACCACAAAAACCTAGAATATTTAAGAACTGCTAAACGATTGAAACCTCGACAGGCCCGCTGGGCTCTCTTCTTCTCCCGTTTCTGTTTCCACATCACCTACCGTCCTGGATCAAAGAATGTCAAGCCAGACGCTCTGTCCCGAATGTTTGACAACCCAAAGGACACCTCTACCCCTGACACCATTCTTCCAGAAAACAGCTTTCTGCTATTACATGCCGATCTTATATCATTACTTAGAGGAGCGTCTTCTGAATCTTCAAAACCTCCCAATATTTCTCTAGAGTCCAGAGATGGATTATTTTGGAAAGGAAGCCAAATTTTTGTACCTGAAAAGACCCGAGTCGAAGTTTTAAAACATCTACACGATCACCCACTGGCAGGACATTTTGGGGTTCGCAAAACCCTGGAACTAGTACGCCGCACCTTCTGGTGGCCCGGCTTGGAGGATTTTTGCAAGTCCTATATCAAATCTTGCCCCATCTGTAACCGGAACAAGACACCCCGAAACCAAGCTTGGGGGCTACTGAAACCACTACCTGTGCCCGATCGACCATGGAAAATGATCGCCATGGATTTTATTGTAGAACTTCCCTGCTCTGAGGGTTGTTCTGTCATTTTTGTGATTGTGGACCGTTTGACCAAAATGGCCCATTTTCTTCCTTTGAAGAATACACATTCTGCCATGGAGACAGCTCGTGTATTCATTAAAGAAATCGTCAGACTACATGGGGTGCCCTCCAACATCGTGTCAGATAGAGGAGTTCAATTTACCTCTCGGTTCTGGAAAGCTCTCTGCAAGACGCTACAGATTGAACTTGCTCTATCCTCGGCCTATCATCCTCAGACCAATGGGCAAACTGAAAGAACCAATCAGACTTTGGAACAGTACATCAGGTGTTTTACAACGTTCTCCCAAGATGACTGGGTGTCTCTGTTACCCCTAGCAGAATTTGCGTACAATAACGCCAGTCATTCTGCTACGGGGCAATCTCCCTTTTTTGCCAATTATGGTTTCAACTTAACCTTTTTACCAGACTTTCTTTCAGAGTCCTCAATTCCGGCTGTACAGAGCACTATGGAGTTCCTCAACCGCAATAACCAACTGTTACGGGAGACGGTGACCAAGGCCCAGGCTGACAGTAAGAGGTTCTTTGACAGAAAAAGGAGAGGTGAGCTAGATCTGAGACCAGGAGACCAGGTATGGCTTTCTACGAACAATCTTAAACTAGCCTGTCCGTCCAAAAAATTGGGACCAAAATTTTTGGGACCCTTTCCGGTCAAGAGAAAGATCAATACAGTTTCATATGAACTATCCTTATCTGATTCTCTTAAAGTGCATCCTGTGTTCCATGTCTCTTTGTTAAAACCCGCAGTTCCGGATCCTTTTCCTAATAGGGGGTCCAAACCTCCCGAACCGATCCATGTCGATGGCAACGAGGAATTCGTGGTAGAGACTGTCCTGGATTGTAGGAAAAGACAAGGACAAAACCAATTCCTGATCAAGTGGAAAGGTTATGGACCAGAAGACAATTCCTGGGAACCCGAAGGTAATATTCATGCCAAAAGACTAATCAAGCATTTTTTCTCGCTCACCCTGACAAAGTGGCCCGACTGGGCATCCGGAGGTTGCCCCTTGGGGGGGGGCAATGTCAGGGACTCACCTTCCAAAATCGTCAGCCCAGCATTGGGCTAAGACAGCGCCGTGCATCAGCGGGACGTGCACGTGCGCAGCGGGAGCGCGCGCGTGCACGTGAACCCTCCTTGGCGCCAAAACGCCTTTAAAAGCTCAGTCCTTGCTTCCTGCAAGTTGCTGTCTGATCTGCAGTCCCTGATTGAACTTGAACCTGAGAACCTGCTTACCTGATTTGAACTTCTGATTGAACTTGTGACCCGGCTTGTTTGACCATCCGTACCTCTCCGATCCTGACCCCGGCTTCCATTGACCACCTCTTCAGATTGACCTACCGTTGCCAGACCTTCCTACTTGAACCCTGATTACTCTTCTGCCTGCTGCATCTGATTACCTGAACCATCTGTTGTGACCCGGCTTACCTGACTCTGCTTCCGTCTGCTGTCATTGATCCAGTCAACTTCCAGCCTACCCTTCCAGAGGAAGTCAGCACCTGCTTCACCTACCCAGCACGCCGGCACTCCTACCCCGCCAGGCTCCTGAGTCTGCTGTCCCCAATCCGGCAGCTCACGAGCCGGAGCGGTAAGAGAGGCCTCCTCCTACCATCGGGCTCTGGCTACCAGGTACGTGATACATAACAGGATGCTTTGGTCTGTGTAATGTGCAGGGGATGCTTTGGTCTGTGTAATGTGCAGGGGGTGCTTTGGTCTGTGTAATGTGCAGGGGATGCTTTGGTCTGTGTAATGTGCAGGGGGGGAGGGCTTTGGTCTGTGTAATGTGCAGGGGGGGGGGGCTTTGGTCTGTGTAATGTGCAGGGGGGGGGGGCTTTGGTCTGTGTAATGTGCAGGGGGGGAGGGCTTTGGTCTGTGTAATGTGCAGGGGGGGAGGGCTTTGGTCTGTGTAATGTGCAGGGGGGAGGGCTTTGGTCTGTGTAATGTGCAGGGGAGGCTTTGGTCTGTGTAATGTGCAGGGGAGGCTTTGGTCTGTGTAATGTGCAGGGGAGGCTTTGGTCTGTGTAATGTGCAGGGGAGGCTTTGGTCTGTGTAATGTGCAGGGGAGGCTTTGGTCTGTGTAATGTGCAGGGGATGCTTTGGTCTGTGTAATGTGCAGGGGATGCTTTGGTCTGTGTAATGTGCCGGGGAGGCTTTGAAATGTAAAAGAGGCTGTGGAAAGTTTTTTTCCTTAAACTTCCCTCTTAAAATTAGGGTGCGTGTTATACGGCGATAAATACGGTAATTTCTGGCTATTAAAAAATAGAGCTTTCTAAACTTCACCGCCGTCCCCCGCTACTACTTGCTTAAGAAAAGGGGGTGTAATTACAAGGAGGTGAGCGCAGTGGTCGGACTATTTTTTGTTTTTCGGGCGGATGTACATAAGTACCGCACATTGCTCTGCTTTTTAATTAGTCCCAGCTGCTGCTACTCACTGCCTTCCCTGGCGGAGTAATACTACAATGCCTCCGCTCCACCTCCCGTCCTCGTGTGCCGACTGCCCAGACTGATGTGAGGCACAGGCGGCTCTGTGGCTGGCAAGGAAGAACCTGGACACCGTGGCTGCAGTACACACAGTGAGTGGAGCACAGAGGATAGACTCCTCACTGTATATCGCTTACACACAGCATGGCATGTTATGATCATCAGCATTATGATGCTCATGTAGGCAGCACAATCAGCATGTGCTCTGTAATGGATCTGTCACAATGTGTCATATTGCTGTTGGGTGCTTACTTTGTTATGGCTGTACTGGGTTATAGTTTGTAACGCACAGTACAGCCGAAGTCAGAACCCAAAAGCTATTTGACACAGACAGATCCATGACAGAACACAAGCTGACTGTGCTGCCTGTTCATAATGCTGGTGAAGACGAAGTGAGATGCTGCTTTACACTTGTATTTGGGGGGCAGTAAACATGTGCCCCCCAACCACTTCCCTTTAACCATGTGCTGGATGGGGGGGGGGCGGAATTGGAGGCATAGATATCATGGATGGGGTAGGGGGGGGGGGGGGATTTGGAGGTCTGAATCATATCTATGCTGTAGATCTATGCTTTCAATATTCTTCCCAATCCATGATATCTATGCCTCCAATTCCACCTTCACTCCCCTAATCTATCATACGGTGGTGGTGGAATTGGAGGCATAGATATCATGGATTGGGAAGAATATTGAAAGCATAGATGTACAGGATTGGGGGAAGAGAAGATGAGGTGTACTGGTGTGTCGTTGGGAGGGGGGATGGGGAATTGGAGGGAGAGATATGCTGGGAAGGGGAATTGGAGGTAGGGATGTACTGGGGGAGGCATTGGAGGTAGGGATGTGCTGGGGGAAGTGTTGGAGGTAGGGATGTACTGGGGGAGGCGTTGGAGGTAGGCATGTACTGGGGGAGGCGTTGGAGGTAGGCATGTACTGGGGGGAAGTGTTGGAGGTAGGGATGTACTGGAGGAGGTGTGGGCATGTTAAGGGGCGGGCGGGGCGGGGTAGGGTTTGGGTGGGGCAACTGGTGGCGAGCAACTCTTAAGGCCTGGCTAGTAGTTCAGGACTTAAAATTTTGAGCCCTGCCCTATGATATACCAACCTGTCATTATAATACACTATACTACCCCAACCTGTCAATATAATACCCTATACTACCCCAACCTGTCATTATAATACACAATACTACCCCGACTGGAGCGGTGTGCTGGCAGGACGGTAGAAAATAGTCCTGCCAGCCGCATCTTAGATGCGCTGTAGGAGCGGTGAATACACTTAAAAACAATGGGGCAGCGCGGCCGTGGCTCTTTGTGGGCGGTTTTAACCCTTTTTCAGCTACTAGCGGGTGTTAAAAGCGCCCGCTAGTGGCTGAAATTCACGGCAAAAACTACGGTAAACTTTAAAGCCAACACCCGTGACACCCCAGTGTGAAAGTACCCAAATACCTAACTTTTTTAGCTGGTTCCTTGATTCAATTTTTTTTTGTCAAACCCTGATCTATAGACAGCAGGGATCTAACACTAACCTCTCTATCCCTGTAAAGAAAAAATGAGTATACATACCTTTTTGGAAGCCAACCTGACCCGCTCTGACCGGATACCACGCTGAGCTGTCAGCCACAGCCTCTCTTTGTAGGCGGGCGCAGAGGAGATGGATGACAACGGAAGCCCCACAGTAACTCTATGGGTGACATCACTTCCCATTCATTTCACAGCCGTTGTCGTCCGTGTTTTCTGCATAGCTTCTGCCTGCCGGAGATCGGGTCAGAATGGTTTTTGAAAAGGTAGGTATACTCATCTTTTCTTTACAGAGACAGAGGTTAGTGTTAGATCCCTGGTGTCTATAGATGCAGGGATTTAAGATTTTGCATGGACTTCCCTTTTAAATCCTTGTACACACGATCGGATTTTACGTCGGGAATTGTGTGATGACAGCCTGTTGGCGGAAAATCCGATCGTTTGTATGCTCCATCGGACAATTGCTGTCGGATTTTCCGTGGACAAATGTTAGATGGACGACGGTCTGTTGTCAGATTTTCCTATTGTGTCATAAGACAAATTACTGGCCAATGCCCTTTGGACAAAAGTCTGACGCTTTGTCAGCAGAAAATCCGATTGTGTGTACAGGACTTAACTTCCAATTGTGGAAAGGATGGACTTTCCCAAAATAAAAACCACATTCAATGTTAAAAACCATCCCGGAAAAATGTTCTCAAGCTTTTAACATTAAATGTCGTTTTTATTTTGGGATGGTCAAAATAGTTGACCTTCCCACAGTAAACTCCTTGATCGCCCCTGATGTTAACCCCTTCCCAGCCACTGTCATTAGTACAGTGACAGTGTATTGTATGAGCACTGATCACTGTGTTAGGGTCACTGGTGACGTCAGTTAGTGACACTCCCAGCCAGTGTCTGTTAGCATCATATTGCCCGCCACACTATCACAGTCACATTATAAGTCGCTAGAAAAGAAGAAAAGGTGCGCCAATCTAAGTGCAGTAACACTGGAAGTTTAAATGCGCCATCTATGTTTTTTTCACATTATAAGTCGCTGATCACTGCCATTACAGTATAGTGTCTATAGCTGTGACGTTTCTAGTATATACACCATAGTTTGTCCATTTTGGCCCAAATTTATGAAGAAATTAGATTTTTTACATTTTATTAGATATGTTTTATAAGAAAAAGTAGAAAATATTGCTTAATTAAAAGAAAAAAAAAAGTGTTGGTGTTTTTTTGTAGATGAAAAAATAGGATTTTTTGTACTTACTGTAAAATCCTTTTCTCTGACGTCCATGGACGGACACAGCTCCTTAAGACTTGACAAGTTGGTTATATTCCCTGTTTACAGGAGAGGACTAGGCAGAAACATGTTAGATAATTAAATACATGTTACATCAATAGAGTTGAACAGCCCCGCCCAGGGGGCGCTCCCCCCAGACGTAACCCTCCTCTCTACAGTATGCAGCCTCAGTTCGTAAACAAGCAGTACAAACCTAAAAAGGAGGGGTGGGTGCTGTGTCCGTCCATGGACGTCAGAGAAAAGGATTTTACAGTGAGTACAAAAAATCCTATTTTCCCTTATCGTCAATGGACGGACACGGCTCCTTAAATCTTGACAAGTGGGACGTCCCGAATCAGTGTCAAAAATGAGGGGTGGGAAAAGTATCAGTAAAACCAATTTTAACTTCACCCCAAAACAAGCAGAGCTCCTCAACAGAGGAGGTGCAACAGTAAACAGCCGCCTGCAAAACCTAGCGGCTGAAAGCAGCATCAGAAGATGCACTCACAGCAACCATGTAAAATCTGGAAAAAGTGTGAATGGACGACCAAGTCGCCGCCCTGCACACCTGTGAGACAGACGCATAATATCGGGAAGCACCAATTGCCCTGGTCGAAAGTGCCGTGACCGGAAAACGGGCGCCCGCCCCATAAGAGCATAGGTCTGTATGACAGCCTGCCTGATCCACCGAGAAATGGTGGTCGACGAGACCACCAGGCTCTTTTGTGGACCAGACACTGACACAAAAGGAGCGTCAGATCTCCGAAACTGAGCCGTAGCAGGCAGGTACACCCTAAAGCGCATACCACGTCTAAAGTAGGAAACGCAACCTCCTTAGGATGCGCCGGCAGAGGACAAATTGATGGATGAACAAAATCCTCATTCAGGCGAAAGGGCGAAACCACCTTCGGAAACACCACCACGTAATCCTAATCGAGGATCAAGCATGGCAACTTGCAAGGCAAGACCGCCAACTCAGAAACCCTTCTGACAGGAGTAATGGCCACTAAAAATGCCACCTTCCGAGACAGTGTCAAGAGAAGAATCTCTCTGATGTTTCCAAAAAGGAAGCTTCTTGAAGAACCGAGAGCACCAGAGTTCAAACTCATGGGGGAAGAGGTGAACCAAGAGGGGGAAGCATATGACAAACCCCCAGCACAAAAAGGTACCCACCAGGGAATGGGCCGCGAAAGGCCACTGACAAAAAACACAGCCAAGGCTGAAATCTGCCCCCAAACAGTGCTTAAGGCAATTTTTGGATCCATTACAAGCTGTAAAAACAGCAGGACCCTGGACGTCACCCCATCTCTTTGCACAAACAGACGTACAGTAGGCCTTCTAGGTGCAATGGTAAATCCTCCTGGAAGGAGACTACCTTGCTTTCAGCGTGGATGAGATGACCGAGACGGACAGACCCCAGTCTCTTAAAGTCTGGCTTCCAACAGCCATGTCGTGCAAGCCAGCGACTGTACCACAGGAGGAAGTAAGGGACCTTGAGACAGAAGGTCCTCCCGCCCTGGCAACCACCAGGGTACATGCGCCACCAGGCACCCAAAATCAGTGTACCAAGGACGCTGAGGCCAATCTGGAGCGATTAGAATCATCGGGATCCCCTTGTCCTCCACTCTGTGGAGCAGCTGAAGGAAGCAACTACAATGGAGGAAAGACATAAAGTAGCTGATACAGTACAGACCCCATAGGGCCACCAACACGTCTGACGTGTCCGTACAGGGATCACTAGACCTGGCCACAAAATCAGACACCTTGTGGTCGAGACGAGCGGCCAGGAGATCCATGCCCTGTGAGTCTTATCTCCTGAAAGGGAGCTGAAACACCTCCAAGTACAGAGACCAGTCACCCTGGTCCAGCATCTGGTGACTCCGGTAGTCCGCCTGCCAGTATACCTGATGGTAGACCGAAGCCACAGCCGTGGCGTTTTTCCGGCTGAATCCAAATCGGGCAACCCTTCAACCACCTCAACCATGAGGAGAGGCATAGCCTGATCGCCCAAAGTACTAGGACACTGATCGGTAGACAGGAGTCCACTATGGTCCAGTGACCCTGGGCCGACTGGACCCGCCAGGCGCCCCCCTCAACCCATGAGGCTGGCGACTATCGTAATCACTGTCCACTGAATGGGAAGAAACGACTTTCGGGACCGAAGAGTCTGGGATCCCAGCCACCCATTCAGAGAGACCGAGTAGGTGGCTCACCAGATCTGATGATCCAGTGTCAAAAGAGATTTGTACCACTTGGACAGTATCTCCCACTAGAAAACACGGGCATACAGTGTGGAACTGGGCACACAGTACCGCCTCGAAGGAGGCTACCAACAGGCCCAGGACTGGCATGCAAAACGGAGAAATGACCGATTGCATGAAGCCAACACCCTCACTGCAGACTGAAGAGTCTGCAATTTCTCTAGGGGAAGAAAAACCTTTGCCACCGAGGAGTCCCGATCAACTAGGGGTGTAACGGATCAAAAAACTCACGGATCGGATCGATCCTCGGATCAGTCACGGATCGGATCATTTTTCGGATCAGCAAAAAAAAAAAAAATCATAAATGTACACATTAGATTCCCCCATCAGAGCCCCATACATCAGAATCCCCCCATCATAGCCCCCATGCATCAGAATCCCCCATCTCCCCTACTGTATTAACCACGTCATCTCCCCCACTGTAATAGACATCCCCCGACTGTAATATCCACAATTGCCCCCACTCACTATGATATCATCTCTCCACTCACTGTAATATCCACAATTGCCCCCAATCACTGTAATAGACCTCTCTCCACTCACTGTTATAGACCTCTCTCCACTCACTGTTATAGACCTCTCTCCACTCACTGTTATAGACCTCTCTCCACTCACTGTTATAGACCTCTCTCCACTCACTGTTATAGACCTCTCTCCACTCACTGTTATAGACCTCTCTCCACTCACTGTTATAGACCTCTCTCCACTCACTGTTATAGACCTCTCTCCACTCACTGTGAGGCCCCGTACACACGACAGAGGAACTCGACGTGCTTGGCACGTCGAGTTCCTCGTCGAGTTTTGGGATGAAGCCGCCGAGGAGCTCGGCGGGCCGCCTTCTCCTATAGAACAACGCGGCCAACGAGAAAATAGAGAACATGTTCTCTATTTTCTCGTCGAGTTCCTCGGCGGCTCCATCGAGCCAAAACTGTACAGACGACAGAGATTCTCGGCAGAATCCGGGTTTTGACCGAGTTTCTCGGCGAATTCTGCCGAGAATCTCTGTCGTGTGTACGAGGCCTTATAGACCTCTCTCTACTCACTGTTATAGACCTCTCTCCACTCACTGTTATAGACATCTCTCCACTCACTGTAATGTCCACAATTGCACTGTAATATCCACAAGCTCTACCACAGAAGAGAAGCTGGCCAGATCAGATCCACGAGCAGTTGAGGGAGCTGCCGCCCCCGCCGGGTGTACTAAGATGGCCGCCACTCCGGAGCAGGGCCGAAGCTGCGGCCTTTCCTAAGGCCGAGCGCTCCGCGGATCGCGTTGTGTGCCGATCCGAACAGGTCGACCCATTCAGATCACGGATCGGTCACGATCCGTTGCACCACTATGATCAAACCTAGGTACTCCAAACGCTTTTTCAGAGGGTCCACAATGGCCATAGACACATCCTCCACTTATTCTGAGCCAGAAGCTGCTCTCAGAAAAAGGGCGTCTAAGCAGCCCATGATGGCAAAGCCTCGCTGTCCCAGCAAAGACAGGATAAGTGCAAGCACCCTAGTGAAAACTCTTGGTGCTGACGCTAGATCAAAAGTAAGGACCACAAACTGACAGTGGACCTCCACAATCGCAAAGCACAGAATCTCTGTGACTTGCGCAAAATGGGACATGCATGTATGCATCCTTGATGTCCAAGGATGCCAGAAAGTCCCCCAGATGGAGCGCAGCTACCACCGAACGTATGGATTCCGGGCGGAACTATCCATCGTTCACAAAGGCATTTTCGGCCCTTGAAGCCCAAAATCTGACGTACCCCGTCCATCTTTGAGACCGAGAACAGATTCGGATAGAATCTCTCAAACCTCTAGTCCTGCAGGACAGGTAAAAATTACCCCGCAGCTTAGCAAGCGCCACACTGCCTCAGGGCAGACCGACCAGCCGCAAGACTCGAGGGAAAAAATCTGTTGGGTGGATAGGAAGGAACCCTATCTTATACTCTGAAGAGACCACCCGCAGACCCACTGGTCAGCGAGCAGGGAGGTTCACCGAGTTTTGAACCTGCAAAGCCGTTCCCACACCCAAGATACGAGCAGGGGGAGGCTACATACATTGGCGGGATAGGGTTCCGGCGTGATCGGCTTATGCACCCAGGGACATTTCAGTCCCCCAGTTGAGCCTTTAGTCGGCCCGAGAGGGTCAACCCACAAGCCCTGACTGATGCAAAAATACTGCTTCTGAGCGGGGACTCAAGGACCGGCCCACGGCACGGCTCCTTTCCCCTGGTGGACTGAGGGAGGAGAGTGCTCTCACACCCAGTGACATCCTTGATAATGTCATCCAATGAGGTACCAAAAAACCTCCCACCCCTGAAGGGTAAATCAGCAAGGGCATTTTAAGATGCTAGGTCAGCAGACCAGCAATTCAGCCAAATCAGGTGGCACAAAACCTCTGCCAAAACAGAGACTCTGTATGCATTGTGACCTGAACCTTGATGTCTCAGACACTCTCTGAATGGGCAAGGTTTTGCACAGTCGGTGCAAAACCTTGCCCATTCAGAGAGTGTCTGAGACATCAAGGTTCAGGTCACAATGCATACCCCAGCATGGTAAACATGTAGTGGGTCAGCGCCTCGGACCTCCTATCAATAAGGTCCCTGAAGGCAGGGGTCCCTTCTATAGGGAGAGCAACAACCTGAGGAGAATTCTTTTTTTTTTTTTAACTCTCCTCAAAAGGGGGAAAAAACCCAGGCGCTGAAAAACTAAAAAGACTTCTGCAGCATTTCCCATTCCTTATAAATGAACTAGTCAAAGAAAAAATAAAGGAAAAGCTTTCACAGAGCGGTCTGATTTGCACAAAAAAGACAGAGCCCTCAGAGGAAACCTCCGCTGCACAGACAGCATAAGGGAGTTCCATACAGCGCACTGACAAGTGCTCTACACACGTCATAGGAGTGTGGGAGGAAACCGGATTAACCAGAGAAAACCCACGCAGACATAAGGAGAGCATGCAATCTCCAGGCAGTTTGTGTTGGAGTGCAGATTTAAACCCATGAATTGCTGCCAGGTGAGGGAGTGAACCACCACACCACCGTCCACGTCTCCATATAAAACAGAACCGGGGGACATGAGCCGCAGTCAGGTCCTGGTCTGATATAGATCATTCCCCAGGAGATAGCGGGGGTAGGGGGTGCCTTGTACCCCCCCCCCTCACTCTGCTCCCACTCTGGCAATAAAGGATTCCAGGACTACTGACAAAGTGTCTGTGGGAATCCCAGGTGCAGGAGCACCAGCTGCCACTTCAGGCATGATTGGGGAAGAGACTGGCTCCATTTCAAAAGCTCACAGGGCCCTATTCAGGCTAGACTAAAAACCCACCCTCTTGCTGTGCTGAACGGGGGGGTGCCAGGGGACTCGCCATCACAGGAAAAGACTGCACAGCACCGCTGCCCGCCCTCAGTGCACAGTGTGTGAGACTGTGAGGAGACCTGTGCTGCGCGCCATAGGGACCAGCACAAGATGGTCGACCGCAATAGTAACCTGCGCCATAGCGTGGCTAAAACAAAATGGCCGCCAATGGAATTTTCGATAGTAACTGAAAATCACCCAAAAAATGGCGACAGCGCTGCAAAAATGGCGGCAAAGCGCAGCATTTTGAACAGTGAAAGCCCAAAGAGGCCAAACAGTGTCCAAACTCCTCTTTTAAAAAGACCCCAGCAGTAAAAAGAAACACACTGCAGTCTCCTCAGTAAGGTGCCCCCCCCTTAGTAATGTAATGCAGCAGAGGGAAATGTAGCAGGGAAGAGAGGATAGGAGGACCCCCGAACCCCAGGAATGCCCAGCCGTACCAACCCACCGAAGCGGGAGGGCCTGTACTTACCTGTCCAAGCGAGGACTCACTGACACATTCCTGACAGGCCTACAACCGCAATGGAGGTAGCTGTCGGCCTAGTCAAAGAAAAGCTCACCGGCCACCCCAGGAGTCATGGGGTATGTCGTGGCAGAGGTGCAAAAGTGTGCTCACGCTCGCTGGCCGGACTGAGTAGACTACAAGGATCTATATATCCAGCCTGTCTCTCAGCCGACAGTTGATAGAAGATTCTTTCAAGAAAAATGTAAATTAAATTTTTCCTCAGAGTGCTGGGCCCAGAGGGAGCCATACGTCCTTCTCCTTTGCTAGGCAGAACGAAACGAAGGCTGCATACTGCAGGGAGGAGGGTTATGTCTGGAGGGACCGCCCCCTGGGCGGGGCTGTTCAACTCTGTTAAAGTAACATGTATTTAATTATCTAACATGTGTCTGCCTAGTCCTCTCCTGTATACAGGGAACATAACCCACTTGTCAAGATTTAAGGAGCTGTGTCCATTCATGGATAATAAGAGAGAAAACAAAAAAAAAAACACCACTATAGCCGGATTCAGGTAGATTTAGGCGGGCGTAGCGTATCTCAGATACGCTACGCCGCCGTAAGTCAGAGCAGCAGGTCCTGTATTCACAAAGAAGTTGTGCTCTAACTTACGGTGGCGTAGTGTAAGCCCGCCTAATTCAAATGTGTAAGATGTGGTCGTGTTGTATGTAAATTCATTGTGACCCCACGTAAATTACGTTTTTTACTAAGGGCGCATGCGCCGTCCGTGGACGTATCCCAGTGCGCATGCTCCAAATTACGCCGCAAAGACTCATTGGTTTCGACGTGAACGTAACTTACGTCCAGCCCCATTCACGGACGACTTACGCAAACGACGTAAAATGTGAAAAATTTGACGCGGTCCCGACGTCCATACTTAACATTGGCTGCGCCATCTTTTTGGTGGTTTATCTTTACGCCTGAAAACGCCTTACGTAAACGGCGTATCTTTACTGCGACGGCCGGGCGTACGTTCGTGAATAGGCGTATCTCGCTGATTTACATATTCTAGGCGTAAACCAGCGTACACACCCCTAGCGGCCAGCGTATATAGGCAGCTAAGATACAACAGCGTAGGAGGTCGTATCTTAGCAACATTTAAGCGTATCTCAGTTTGAGCATACGCTTAATGTTACGATGGCGCGGATTCGGAGTTATGACGCCGTATCTACTGATACGCCGTTGTAAATGTACCTGAATCCGGCTAACTAGTGTTCAAATACAGTACCACCAAAAATAACAAAAATGCTATACATTTAATTTGGGTACAGTGTTGCATGACCACACAATTGCCAGTTAAAGTAGGGCGGTGCTGAATAGCATGAAATGCTGTGGTCATGAAGGGGGGGGTAAAACCTTCCAGAGGTCAAGTGGTTAACAAGAAAGTGTCAAAGTGGGAATGTTGGTATCAGGAGAAACAGTGAAAGAGACTCGCCATGGCATGATAGTTCCGTTAGAAAGATTCCACCATGCTCCAGATACACATTATTAGAGTTCAATAAGTTTTTAATTTCAAATTTTTAGACAAACATAACAACAACAACAACAACCGGGTCATAAACCCAACATAGGTTTACCCGATTGATAAAAGTAGATGAAGGTTTTGTTATAAATGATATGGATAACATTTAAATTACCGCAGCCAATGCTTGGAGGGAAAAAAAAGGTACATAGAAATAGATGTTGGGTAGACACATTAATAAAGTATACATATATGAATAATACCTAATAAATTCTAACCAAACATGAAATTAAAGCCACCCGAGTCCCTGCTGCCCCTCTGGGAACCTACTGCAGTCCGGGACTAGGGCGGCAATATCTATGGTATTTATATAGTCATGGCTCGAAGAGAGAACCAAGAAATAAATACACTGTTGTCTGGGAACCTGGTGAAAGTACCAAGCCCACAGAGAACAGATAAAGACAAAATATGATCTATTTAATTTAATTAACCCTAGGTGGAGGCCACATAACAAAAATAAAACAGAACTAAAATGGGGTCGAGAAGAGAGAACAAAAAAGAAAAGCAGGAAAAGAAGAGAGAAAGGAAATGAAGGAAAGAGGAGGGGGAGGGGGGGGAGTCGGCGTCTTCCAGTTCAAGGCGGCCCTTTATCCTAGTAAGGTGGTATAGGCCGGCATTTTAGTAATTCACAAGGGGTTAGGGTGAGTTCAACCTAGATTTTAATCTATCCGAGGTGCTATACTGTTTCCATACACTCCAAATAGAAAAAAATCCAGCCTGGATGTCAAGAGATTTGGCATGCATTTCCTCCATAAGCATAATATTATTCATCTCGCTTACCCATTCGACCAGAGTCGGGGGGGCAGCAGATCTCCAATGTCTGGAAATCAACTGTCTGCCAGCACTCACACAGAATTTCAAAAGGGTATGCTTTTCAAACTTAAAAGAACCGGGGAGGATGGAAAGGAGGGCTATAAAAGGAGAAGGGGTTAGTGTTTTGTCATAGAGGTCTCCATAAATCTGAAAAATCATTTCCCAAAAAGGGCGAATTAGGTCACAGTCCCACCATGTATGGCAATACGTACCAATGGCATGGTTGCATCTCCAGCAGGAGTCAGAAGCGGAAGGAAACATGATCTTGAGGGTGACTGGGACGCGATACCATCTTGCCAATACTTTGTAGTTTTTTTCTTGAGCATAGCTCGAAATGGAAGACTTGTGTGTGTAAAAAAAAGATTTACGCCAGTCTGCCTCACTGATATCTTTGCCTAAGTCCTCCGACCAAGCTGCGGCAAACCTGGGTAGGGAGTCATGTGTATGACCCAGGATCAATTTATATATCTGGGATAAAGTGTGTAGCGGAGTGTGTGAGACCGAGCATAGTTGCTCAAAGTTAGTCAATGGTCTATGAACCTGGCCGCTTTCATGAAGCGATTTACAGTATGTTGAAAGGTGTAGTCGGGTAAGCCAGGTCACACGGGAAGAAATCATGGGCTTAGGTGTAATAAATGTCCCAGACGAAGCATTCAGATAGCGGTTGGCAGTGGGCCATGAGTCTCTCTTGTAGTTATCTATTGTCGAAATACATCTACTCTCCGGAAGGGCTGGGTTGTCGAACAATGGAGTTAGAGGCCCTGGGTCAGTGGAGAGAGCATATACCTCCCTCCTCCGATACCAGATATCCAAGGCGTCTAAAGTCAAAGGAGACAAACCTCTGAAAGACCAATATATCTTGGCGTACCCCCATGGTAGGGCCCTGATGTCTACAGGGGATAGATCTTGCTCCACCATAGTGGAGACTTTACAAAGGGGACGGGGAAACCACTCTAGAACACGAGAAAGTACCGCGGAAGTGTGGTATAATTCGAAGTCAGGGAGGGCTGTTCCTCCACTAGTAACAGGGGAGCATAAAAGTTTATGTTTTAGCCTTGGAGGATTTCCTCTCCAAACAAACCGAATGGCCATTGATCGAAGTGAACGAAAAAAAGCAGAAGGCAGCGCTATCGGGAGTGCCTGAAATGGGTATAGTGCCTTGGGCAGGACATCCATTTTCAAAACATTCATGCGCCCAAACCAAGATATAGGAAGGTCTATACGATCCTCCATAAGGCGTCTAAATTTGGTTAAAAGAGGACAATAATTTAGGGTATAAACCTCCGATAGCTGTGCAGGAATGGCTGTTCCTAGGTAAGAAATAGAGCTCTCCCTCCATTGAAATGAAAAAAAAAAGGATTTTTGTACTCGCCGTAAAATCCATTTCTCTGAGTTCATAGACGGACACAGCCTCCTTTGACCTTAGGGTTATGCTTCTTCCTACCAGGAAATTTAGGCAGAATTCTTACAGCACTTAAGGTGTTAAAACTTTCCTTCATGCCGCTCCTCCCAGGGGGCGTGGCTCCCCCAGGCATAACCCACACCCTGCTCCAGCAGCTTCAGTTCGTAACAAGCAGTACAAACCAAGGAGGGGTGGGTGCTGTGTCCGTCTATGAACTCAGAGAAATGGATTTTACGGTGAGTACAAAAATCCTTTTTTCTCTATCGTTCATAGACGGACACAGCCTCCTTTGACCTTAGGGACGTCCCCAAGCAGTGTCAAAAAAATTCGAGGGGTGGGAAAATAACACAGCAAACAACAGGTTACACCCCAAACAAAACCGGAGTTACTCAACGGAGGAACTCCAACCTTATACTGCCGCCTGTAACACCCTGCGGCCGAAGGAGGCATCAGAAGATGCACTCACATCCACCTTATAAAACTTTGAAAAAGTGTGGACCGACGACCAGGTCGCAGCCTTACACACCTGTAACACAGAGGCTTGGTGTCGGAAAGCCCAGGAGGCTCGGATCGCCCTGGTCGAATGCGCCGTGACCAGAAAGGGAGGCGCCCGCCCCTTCAGGGCGTAGGCCTGAAGCACAACCTGTCGGATCCACCTGGAAATGGTGGCCGACGAGACTGCCAGGCCCTTACTGGGACCGGACACAGACACGAACAGCGAATCCGACTTCCGGAACGGAGCTGTCGCCGACAAGTAAACTCGAAGGGCCCGAACCACATCTAGAGAATGTAAAACGGCTTCCTTCGGGTTCTTCGGCTGAGGACATAATGATGGAACAACAATGTCCTCGTTAATGTGAAAGGCCGAAACGACCTTCGGAAGAAAAGAAGGTCGCGGGCGCAGCACCGCCTTATCCTGATGGATGACCAAGTAGGGGGCCTTGCAAGACAGGGCCGCCAGTTCAGACACACGTCTGATAGAGGTAATAGCTACCAGAAAGACCACCTTCTGCGACAAAGTCAGCAAGGGGATCTCCCGAATGTCCTCAAAGGGGGCACGCTGAAGTGCCGAGAGGACCAAGTTCAAGTCCCAAGAAGGTAGCGGAGGGCGCACCGGGGGGGCCACATGCCGGACCCCCTGCACAAACGTGCAAACCAAAGAGTGCGCTGCCACGGGACGCTGAAAATAAACAGCCAGAGCAGAAATCTGACTCTTGATCGTGCTCAAGGCAAGAGCCTGGTCCACTCCCCGCTGTAGGAACAGCAGGATCCGGGACACCACGTAAGTACGGGGGTGCCACTTCATCTCCTCACACATAGAGATGTATGCTTTCCATGTACGATGGTAAATTTTTCGAGAAGTGGACTTCCATACACGCATCATGGTAGAGATTACCGGGCCCGACAGGCCCCGGTCCTTCAGTACCTGGTTCTCAACAGCCACGCTGTTAAAGCCAGTGACCGTAAAGCAGGATAGAAGATCGGGCCCTGAGACAGGAGATCTTCCCTCAGAGGCAGGCGCCAGGGGGCGTCTGCCACCAGACGTACCAGGTCCGTGTACCAAGAGCGACGCGGCCAATCTGGGGCGATCAGGATCGTTGGAATCCCTTCGGCTTCCACCCTGCGCAGCAGGCGGAGTAGGAGCCTTAGAGGAGGGAAGGCGTAAATCAGGTGATATTGACCCCAGGGAGCCACCAACGCGTTTGCCCACGGGTCCCTTGACCTGGTCACAAACCGTGGCACCTTCCGATTGAGACGGGACGCCAGAAGGTCTACGTCTGGAGTGCCCCATTTTTGGCACAGGATCTGAAACACCTCCGGGTGGAGAGACCACTCCCCTTGATCCAGAGTCGTGCGACTCAGGAAGTCGGCTTGCCAATTCAGAACTCCCGGAATGTATACCGCCGACAGGGCCGGAACGGACCTTTCGGCCCACCGAAGTATGTGAGCGACCTCCGTCGCCGCGGCCGAGCTCCTTGTGCCGCCCTGATGATTGACGTACGCCACGGCCGTGGCGTTGTCGGACTGGATCCTGACAGGACGGCCCTGCAGCTCCAGGGACCACCTGACAAGGCACAGCTTGATCGCTCGGAGCTCCAGGATATTGATCGGCAGGCGGGACTCCTCCTGAGTCCAGCGCCCCTGGGCTGACTGGGTGCCCCAGACGCCCCCCCAGCCGAAGAGGCTGGCATCCGTCGTGACCACTGTCCAGCGGCACGGAAGAAAAGACTTCCCGGACCGAAGCACCGGAGACGTCAGCCACCATGCCAGGGAAGACTTGGCCAGATGGCTCAACCGAATCTGGCGATCCAGAGAAGATGGGACCCTGTCCCATCGTGACAGAATCTCCTTCTGTAGTACCCTGGTGTGGAATTGGGCATACGGAACCGCCTCGAAGGAGGCCACCATCAGACCCAGAACCCGCATGCAGAAGCGAAGAGATGACCACTTCTGGGTCGACAACTGTCTCACTGCAGATTGCAGGGTCAGCAGTTTTTCCGATGGGAGGAACACTTTTGCCTCCCCCGAATCCAAAACCAGCCCCAGGTGTTCCAGCCTCTGGGACGGAACCAACACTGATTTTCTGAGATTCAGAAGCCAGCCGAACTCCTGCAGAGTCCGACACGTGATGGACACGTCCTCCTCTAACTCTGAGCCTGAAGAAGCTCTCAGGAGAAGGTCGTCCAGGTATCCCACGATAGCGATCCCTCGCTGCCTTAGCAAGGCCAGGATCGGGGCGAGCACCTTGGTGAACACCCGTGGTGCCGACGCCAGCCCTAACGGGAGGGCCACGAATTGATAGTGGTCCTCCAAGATCGCAAAGCGCAGATACCTTTGGTGGCTTGTGCAAACGGGGACATGCAGGTATGCGTCCATGATGTTCAAGGACGCCATGAAGTCCCCCTGGTGGAGGGCCGCTATGATAGAACGGACCGACTCCATCCTGAATCGCTGCACCTTGACAAAGGAGTTGAGGGCCTTTAGGTCCAGGACAGGGCGAACCCCTCCCTTCTTGGAGTAGATTGGAGTAGAACCCCCGAAACCGTTCCAGCGAGGGAACCGGCACAACCACCCCCCTGTCCAGAAGATCCTGGACAGCCCCGGACAGGGCTAGCCGACGATCCGGAGGAAGCTGGAGGTTGGATGGAAAAAATCTGTTTGGGGGACAAGAGAGGAACTCTATCTTGTACCCCGAGGCGACCACCTCGCAAACCCAACAGTCGGTCAGAAGAGAATTCCACCGATCCGCGAAGTCGTGAAGCCGTCCCCCCACCCGAGACCCGGGCAGGGGCAGACCTTCATGCGGAAGCAGGCTTGTCTGGTTTGTTAAACCAGGGGCGCTTACGCCCGGCAGCTGGGGCTCTTGCGGACCTTTTCCAGCCGCGCTGGGCGCACGAAAAAAACGCTTAGGGGTAGTAAAAGTAGGACCTTGCTTGCGGCGAGGTTCCTTACCCTTCCCCGACTGAGGGAGCAAGGTGCTCTTACCTCCAGTAGCATCCTTAATGATGTCATCCAGGGATGCCCCAAAGAGCCGTCCGCCCTTAAAGGGCAAATCCACCAAGGCCTTTTTTGAAGACTGGTCAGCCGACCAGCACTTCAGCCACATAAGGCGGCGCAGAACCACTGCGTAGACAGAAGCCCTGGAAAGCAAAGGAATCGAATCCATAGCCGCCTCACAGAGAAACTTCTGACCCTGAATCAACTGCTCAGCCAGGTTCCTAGAGGACTCGGAAGCACCTTGGACCTCCAGATCCTGCAGCAGGAGCTTCGCCCTTTCAGTTAGCGTCTGAGCAACCAGGGCTCCGGCCAGAGCCGGCCTTACCGCCGAACCCACCACCGAGAACAGGGAGCGGGCCACGGCCTCCACTCTCCTATCAGCGGGGTCCTTGAAAGCAGGAGCCCCCTCCACAGGCAACGTAGTAGCCTTACTCAGTCTGGACACAGGAGGGTCCACCGACGGAGGAGTGACCCACTTTTTTAAAAAGTCCTCCTCCAGGGGGTAACGGGTAGCAAAGCTTTTAGGAACAGTAAAAGCCTTTTGCGGTGTATCCCATTCCTTATACAACATATTGTCCAGATAAGGAACACAGGGGAATACCTTAGCGGTACGCGGTGGTTTGCGGAATCCAAAAGGGACTGACACCGCTGGTGTCTCCGCCACATCCTCTAAATGAAGAGTCTCACGCACCGCAGTAATAAGAGCTCCAACAAATTCCTTGTCAGCAGACTCCGCAGCAGAGTCATCCTCGCTGTCCATGTGGGTTAGGCCGCATCCTCTGACATGACAGAACCAGAAGCAGCAACAGCGTTATCAGATTCTGCATCAGAGATATCCCCAGAAACAGCCTCCGGGGGGGGGCGCTTTTTACCCCCCAACCGAGCACTGGCAGCTTCAAACCTGGTGAGAAAAGACTCCAGGACAGCCGACACCGACTCAACAGATGTGGCAGGGGAAGGGGCGCTAAGGGTTAATTCCGGCATTGTGAGGAATGAGGGGCCTGATTCAGGCTCCATATTGCAGCTGCCGTGTCACCCCCACTGCCAATGGCAGGAAAAAAGTCCCCCACAGGTCACCTCCCGGCCGCTAGAGCACAGTATGGGGCCCCCTGAGACTCACCACCCCCCTGGTACAGCGCGGTCTGTGAAGGACAAGTGTGTGCTGAGGAGAAGCTGCAGCGCTGCGTCTGTCCCCTCAGAGGATTCGCGGTCTTTTTCCCCGCCGAAACGGCCACTAGAGGCCGAACTAGTGCTGAAAACGGCGCCGGCCACAAGAAAATGGCCGCCGAATAACACAAGCGCGGCTCCGGCAAAATGGCCGCCATTGCGCAGTTTTAAAAAGACAGTGTACCCAAAAAAGGCAGTACACCAAAACAGCACACAGCACACACAAAAATGGCCAGAATGACCACCACAGTCCCCTGCAGCGACACAGAACAGCCCCAGCCATACCCGAGTGAAAAAAAAATGAGCCCCAGGGAAAAAAAAACCCTGCACAGCCGTCACCCAAAGGGGGAAGGAGGGAGAGGAATAAGGGAGAGAGGAAAGCAGGGAAAACCCTCAGTCGACCTCCCAAGGGAAAACATTCCAGCCAGACCACTTACCTGAGTAAGGGGCCACTACTTACCTGTCCTGCGACTACCCGGCTGGAGGTATCCCAGACAAAACCAACGTCCGCGAACGGCATGGTTGTCAGCCAGACACACTGTGACAAGGCCATAGAGACCGGTCATACGTGTGCCCTAGAACCGAAGTTCCCCGGCCGCCCCTGGAGCCACGGGGCCTGTCGTAGACGTCCCAAAGCGGAGCTGAGGGCCGGCACACGCTCGAAGGCCGAACCTGGGGGGACTACAAGGGTCGAGGACCCAGCCTGTCACCCAGTCGGCTGTTGATAGAAGAATCGCAGGATTCAAAAATAAAAATAAAATAAAAAAGCGAGGAAAAAACTCGCAAGATGCAAAAAAATTTTGCAAGAAAAAACTCCAGAGTCCAGGACTCCAGAGAGAGCCTGACTCTCCTGACGGTTAGGCAGAAACAAACTGAAGCTGCTGGAGCAGGGTGTGGGTTATGCCTGGGGGAGCCACGCCCCCTGGGAGGAGCGGCATGAAGGAAAGTTTTTAACACCTTAAGTGCTGTAAGAATTCTGCCTAAATCTCCTGGTAGGAAGAAGCATAACCCTAAGGTCAAAGGAGGCTGTGTCCGTCTATGAACGAAAGAGAAATTAGATTTGAAGATATTGAGGATTGATTGAGGTAGAGATATGTTTAAAGCTTCCGTTTTAGATAGATTTAATTTATAGTTGCTAAACCTACCAAACCTGGCCAATTCTTGCAAAATAGACGGGATACTTGTATGGGGATGGGTTACATAAAGAAGCAGATCGTCTGCATATAAAGATAATTTGCAGTTGGGGGATGGTGTTTGTATTCCTCTTATACTAGGATTTGTTCTAAGTGCCTGGGCCAGGTGCTCTATAACTAGCACAAAGAGGAGAGGGGATAAAGGGCAGCCTTGTCTAGTGCCATTCCCGATCGACACCGTGCCTGACTCAACACCGTTCACCAGCACAGTGGCGTGAGGGGAAGTATACAAGGACATAATGCGGGATAGCATCTTCGGTCCCAACCCTATCTGAGTGCGGCTTGCAAAAAAGGCCAACTGACCCTGTCAAATGCCTTCTCTGCATCACAGGAGAGAAGGCACGCCGGTATCTGGTGATTTTGAGCATAAGTAATCAGGTGGCGAGTCTTGGTGGTGTTGTCCCTGGCCTCACGGCCAGGGACAAACCCCACCTGATCTCCGTGCACGATATTTGAAAGGAATGGCGCGAGGCGGTCTGCGAGAATTTTTGCAAATAACTTTAGGTCGATATTCAGGAGGGATATCGGCCTAAAGTTAGAACACTGGGAATGGTCTTTGCCTGGTTTAGGGATAACCACTATCTGTGCCAATAGAAGAGAGGGAGACGGAAAGCATTGTTCATTAATGGTATTGAAAGCTTTCGCTAGAAGAGGGGCCAGTTGTGTTCCAAATGTTTTGTAAAAACGGGAAGTGAACCCGTCCGGGCCAGGGCTTTTACCGTTTTTTAATTCTTTGATGGTAGATAAAAAATCGATATCAGTCAGGGGTTGTTCTAGTTCATCGGAGTCCGTTGTTGCGATAGGTGGGAGTGAAGTTTCAGTAATATAGGCAGACATATCTGATGGTAAACCACTATGGTCAGGTGGAGATAGAGGGGTCTGGGGAGGAAGGTTATAAAGATCCGAGTAATATTGGCGGAATTCCTCTGCAATAGCAGAGCTGGCCGTCAGTTTACCCTTTCCCGTGGAGGAAATGAACGAGATATGTTTCTTAATCTGGGGCGAGTTTAGTACATTTGCCAATCGTTTACCACACTTATTAGCCTGGGAATAATGTGAAAATTGTCCTTTGTCTCTAGCCACCAGAGATCGATCGGCAATAATCTGCAGTAAATCCCGACGAGCGTTAACCAGATCCACAATTTTTGATGCATCAGGGGAACACTTAGAGTCCTCCAAAGAAGTAATGATCGCCAAGAGGCGATTAATATCTGCCTGGCGTTTTTTTTTTAATCTGGAGCCGTGTTTAATAAACATGCCTCGTAGGACACATTTAAGTGCTTCCCATTTTATAAGCGGGTTAGTGTCGTCGTGTGTATGGTCGATGATAAAATTTGTGATAGTCTGAGTAATATCGGCAATACAGACTGAGTCTGACAATAAATTGTCATTAAGCCTCCATGAGGCTCTGGATTTATGGGGAGGTGCTTTTCCCAAGGTCATATGGATAGGTGCGTGGTCTGACCATAATATAAGGCCAATCGAGGTAGTAGGGGAAAAGTCCAGCAGCGACTGGGAAATAAGTATATAATCCAGTCTGCTGTAGGATAAGTGTGCAGGGGAGAAATATGTGTAATCCCTGGCAGAGGGATGGAGTACTCTCCACACGTCTATCAGGGAAAGATCAGAGAATAAAGTGCGCAGCCTGGTGGTGGTGGCCAAAGAAAACGAGGACTTACCATTTGATGCATCTAGGCGGGGTATTAAAGCAACGTTGAAGTCACCTCCAAGGATCATGTTGGTTACGCTGAACTTCCTCAGGCGGGAGAGCATGGTGGTAAAAAAAAAGGATTTTTGTACTCACCGTAAAATCCATTTCTCTGAGTTCATAGACGGACACAGCCTTCTTTGACCTTAGGGTTATGCTTCTTCCTACCAGGAGATTTAGGCAGAATTCTTACAGCACTTAAGGTGTTAAAACTTTCCTTCATGCCGCTCCTCCCAGGGGGCGTGGCTCCCCCAGGCATAACCCCCACTCTGCTCTAGCAGCTTCAGTTCGTAACAAGCAGTACAAACCAAGGAGGGGTGGGTGCTGTGTCCGTCTATGAACTCAGAGAAATGGATTTTACGGTGAGTACAAAAATCCCTTTTTCTCTTTCGTTCATAGACGGACACAGCCTTCTTTGACCTTAGGGACGTCCCCAAGCAGTGTCAAAAAAATTCGAGGGGTGGGAAAATAACACAGCAAAAACAGGTTACACCCCAAACAAAACCGGAGTTACTCAACGGAGGAACTCCAACCGTAAACTGCCGCCTGTAACACCCTGCGGCCGAAGGAGGCATCAGAAGATGCACTCACATCCACCTTTAAGACTTAGAAAAAGTGTGGAATGACAACCAGGTCGCTGCCATACACCCCTGTAACACAGAGGCATGATGCCAGAAAGCCAAAGAGGCCCCGATCGCCCTGGTCGAATGCGCCGTAACCCAAAAGGGAGGCGCCTGCCCCTTCAGGGCATAGGCCTGAAGCACAATCCGTCGGATCCACCCCGGAAAAAGGTGGCCGACGAGACTACCAGGCCCCCTGGTAGAACCAGCCAGCGACACAAACAGTGAGACCGACTTCCGGAACGGAATCGTAGCAGATAAGTACATACGTAGGGCCCGAATCACATCCAGAGGATGTAAAAGTGGCCACCTCCCTCCATTTCGGCCAAGGACATAAGGATGGAAGAACAATGTCCACACCAACGTGAAAAGCCGAAACCACCTTGGGGAGAAAAGACGGCTGCGCCGCAGCACCACCTCATCCTTATGGATGACCAAGCAGGGAGCCATGCAAGACAAGGCCTCCAGTTCAGACAAACACTAGTCTGATCGAGGTAATTGCTACCAGAAAAAATCACAGTGGAAATGCCCACGACGAGCCACGGCCACGTGACAACGCAGACCTTCCTGGGCTAGAACCCAGAGTCAAAAGCCTGAAGGGCAGGTACTCTAGCACTTGAGCTAAACCTGCTCCCGTCTCGTGACAGTCAACAAAAAACCTCCCGAATGTCCACAAAGGGAGCATCCAGAAGAACCAAAAGGACTAAATACAAGTCCCATGGGGGTAGTGGAGGGGCCATATGCCAGACCCTCAGACCAGACGTACGCACCAAGGAGTGCGACGCCAAGGCTCATTGAAAATAACAGCCAGAGCAGAAAACTGATTCCCAACTGTAGGTAAGGCGAGAGCCTGATCCACTCCCTGCTGTAAAAAACAGCAGAATCCTGGATACCACGTACGTACGAGGGTGCCATTTCATCTCCTCACCAGAGATGCAGGCCCTCCACGTATGATGTAAATCCTACGTGAGGTAGACTACCGTGCTGGCAGCACGGTCGAGACCACCGAGCCCAATAGGCCTCGGGCCTCCAGCCCCAGGCTCTCAACAGCCACGTCGCTAAGCCAGTGGCTGTAAAAACAGGGTGGAAGATCGGACCCTGTAACAGAAGATCAACCCCCAGGGGAAAATGCTAGGGGGCGTCAGCCACCAGACGCATCAGGCCCGCGTACCAGGAGCGACGCGGCCAATCTGGGGCAATCCGGATTGATAAATACCCTCGGCTTCCACTCTGCGCAGCAGGCGAGGAAGAAGCTACCGAGGAGGGAAGGTATAAAGCAGGCGATAGCGACCCCAAGGAGCCACCAACGTACCTGACGCGTCAGCCCACGGGTCCCGTGACCTGGCCAAAAACATGGCACCTTCCGGTTGAGGCGGGACACTAGAAGGACCACGCCTGGAGTGCCCCACTTTCGGCACATATACTGAAAAACCCCTACGGATGGAGAGACCACTCTCCGTGGTCAAGCACAGTCCGACTTAGGAGTCGGCTTGCCCATTCCGTACTCCCGGAATGTACCCGGCCAATAGAGCCGGAACGGACCCTTCGGCCCACCCAAGTATGTGCGCGACCCTCGTCGCTGCAACAGAGCTCTGTGTGCCTCCCTGATGGTCGACGTACGCCACAGCGTTGACGGACAGGGTCCCGAATGGTCGGCCCTGTAGATCCAGGGACCACCAGGCAAGGCAAAGCTCGATTCAGAACAATGATTGGTAGGTGGGTCGCCACCTGAGTCCAGCACCCCAGGGCTGACTGGGTGCCCCAAAAACCCCTCCCACAACCGGAGAGGCTGGCATCCGTCGCAACCACTGTCCAGTGGCTTGGCCAAAACGACTTCCCGGCCCGAAGCACCGGAAAACATCAGCCACCACACCAGGGACTAGATGACTCATCCGAACCTGGTAATCCAGAGATGACGGAAGCTAGTCCCCACGTGACCACAGGTCCTCCTGTAGCACCCTGGCGTGGAATTGGGCATACGGAACCGCCTCGAAAGAGGCCACCGTCAGATCCAGAACCCTCAAGCAGAATCGTGGAGATGACCACCACTAGGTCGACAACTGCTGCCCAGCAGATTGCCAAGTCTTAAATTTTTCCGTTAGGAGAACAAAACTCCCGCCCCGGCAGAATCCAGGACTAGTCCCAGGAATTCCAGTCCCAGACGGGACCAACACTGACTTCTGGACAAAAACAGAAGCCAGCCAAACTTCCCGGAGAGTCTGACACGTGATAGACACGGCTCCACAAATGCAGAGTTCTCAGAAGCTCGTAGGAGAATGTTGTCCAGACACCCCACGATAAACCCCCGCTGACACAGCCGGGCCAGTATCGGGACGAGCACCCCGGTAAAAACCTGTGGTGTCGACACCAAGTCGAGCGGGAGGGCCACAAAAAGAAAAAGGTCCTCCCTGACCGCAAAGCCCAGAATCTCTGGTGCTTAGAGCATATGGGAACATGCAGGTATGCGTTCATGACATCCAAGGACGCCAGAAAAAAAATTCCCATCCAGAAATGTTGTACTTTACAAAAAACAACCGAGGGCCCTGAGGCCCAGGATTGGACGGACCCCGTCCACCATGGGGATTACCAACAGATTGGAGTATTACCCCTGAGACCGTTCCATCGAGGGAACTGGCACCATCACTCCCCCGATCAGAAGATCCTGGACAGAACCAACCAGCGAACCGGAGGAAGCCAGAGGATGGAGGGAAAAAATCTGTTAGGCAGCCAAGAGAGAAAATCTATCTTGCACCGCGAGAAAACCTCGCAAAGCCAACGGTCGGAAAGAAGAGGCCTCAACCGAGCCGCAAAATCACAAAGCCAGCCCCCCACCCGACACGGGCGGGGGCAGACCTACATGCGGAAGCAATACCGTCCGCAGGCCCGTAAGGCACGTGGTGCCAGGCGCGTCACAGCCCCGCAGCGGGGGCCTTAGCACCCTGCAGAATACCCACCGTGCTTGGCGCACGAACCGCTCGGGAGAGGAGGTCCCTCGCCGACGGCAAGGCTCCTTGCCCTTCCTAGCAGAGGAAGCAGCGTGCTCTTACCACCCGTGGCATCCCTAGGGGTGCCAACCCGGGAGGCCCAAAAAGCCGCCCACCCCTAAAGGGGTGAGTCCACCAAGGACCCTTTGAGGATCGGTCCGAAGACCAGCATGCAAGCCACACGAGGTGGCGCAAACACCCCCACACAGGCGGAGGCCCTGGAAAGCAAGGGAAGCGCATCCAGGACCGACTCACAGACGAACTACAGACCCCGAACCAAACGTTCAGCTAGGTCCTTACAGGGCTCAGCAGCATCTTGTGCCCCCAGCTCCTGCAGCAGGAGCTACAGCCCTCTAGTCAGAGTCTGTGACACCAGAGACCGAGTCAAAACCGGTCTCAGCGGGGTACCCACAGGCAGGAGCCCCTTCCACGGGCAACGTGGCGGCTTTGCTCCATCCGGACACCGGAGGGTCCACAGGAGGAGAGGCCCACCAACTTACGAAGGGGTCGCAAAGCATTCAGGGACTGCAAAAAAACGGACGTTACTTACCGGTAACGGTGTTTCTATGAACCTTCCAGGACGGCACCCGAGAGATGATGGCTCCTCCCCACAGGAAACACAATCACTTAACAATTTAAAAGTCCCCACCCTTCCCCTTGATCCTCAGTATGAATTAGAGTAGTCCTGAACTGGTTCACAAGGGACATTGTTCCGTATAGGTACTTACCACCTAGCGTTTAGCTTATCTTTTCCCTCCACATAGGGCGGGAAGTAGGCCTGCCGTCCTGGAAGGTTCATAGAAACACCGTTACCGGTAAGTAACGTCCGTTTTCTCTCATCACCTTCCAGGACGGCACCCGAGAGGATAGACGAGTAACCAACAGGCCTACTTTAGGGTGGGACCCTTGCCTGCAAGGTCTTTTGCTAGATGTCAGAATCTGATTTTATTTCACCACTTCCACTTCCTAGTGTGTGATGAGGGTATCCTAGCTGGATCATGAAAATGACCTGCAGGTCTGCTCCACCTATGCTCCTGTCTCCTCTTTGGATGCAGAGTCTAGGTGGCACGTGCTCTTAAAGAAAAAAATTCTGAGAGCTTGAGTATTCTTTAGGATAGAAAGGTTGGCTGTGCCAATATTCTAGCCATCGTGGTTGATAGTGTCTGCAAAGCTGCATAAGACCATCCAAAGTTTAGTCAGAGATTTGTTCTGTGAAACAAAGACCTACTTTGATCAACCCAGAAAAAAAAAAAAAAACATGTGGTTTTAAGCCACTAGTCTGTACAGGAGAATGGTTTAGAAAGAAACAGGGTCTCCCGAAGTACAATCCTTGTGGGTCCCCCTTTTTTGTTTGCCAAAGTCCTGGTGAAACAAGGAAATAAACCCACTCAAGGATACTAGATTAAGGGAAGTCTATTCCCTACACTCAAATGACTGGACAGGTATGTGACCAAGCAGGGCGTTTGGTGTGCTCCTGCACTCCCTTCAGTCCACCTGTCCACCTCCATTCATTGGAATGCATGTGACTTTATAGCGAGGACACTTATTGGTCAGTGTCTGGACCACAGGATGCCTTGGCGTGGCTCGTTCGTGCGTCCGCCAATACGCGTGGACAGACTCCTGTCTCCAACGTACACTGCTAGACCGGACAAAAACAGCTGCTCTGCAAGCCTGTTGACAAGCAGGTCCCATCCTGGTCATTCCCCATTTCTGGGTTCCTTCCCATCTGAATACCGACATGTCAGATGTGAGATTGTTCTATATACCCTAGGCTCCTTATAACCCTGCGAGTCGATCATTAAACTACGCAGAAAGGAGCCTGTTACGAAATTGCGAGTAACCACTGCATTCATTGGTATATAACAGAAAAGAACAAAGGTGTCGGGGAAAGAAAACTTTTCACCGCCCCCCGCGTATAATATGCAGATACATTTTACCCTATAATCTCAGGGTAAACCCATGAGTGCCACACGCCAACAGAATACAGTATTCTGTAAAAATCCAGTGTTTGAGGTCATGATCCACTCCACGCACCAAGGAGTGTTAAGTTAAGCAGATCCCTACCACAAGGGACCAATGCCATAGTAGGAGTAAAGATGAATATTGGTTATTCATATCCAGTTCGTCCGAGGGGGTGACATGAAGGACATACACTGAGCTATAAAGCTCGGATCGGATCGGGAGAACCAGTCAGAAAGAATCCTGATGCTGAATTTTTTAGGCAAACAGCCCCTAACAGCGTAACCCCTTTCCTACTAAAAAGAACCTACTAGGTGATTTTATGACCTCCTTCCAGTGTCCTATAACCCTACTGGGTTCAGGTCTAGGGAATGTCTCTGGCATGCCTAGAAGTAAAGGCCCGCAATCAGAAATCCTGTTCTTTCCATGTGAATGGAAAATAAGGTCTGAAATAAAGTGACCGAAATGAAGTGACCAAAATGTCCCAGATATACAGGTCCTAGATCTTGTATTTCCGAAGGACAGCAAGCTCAGACTTAATATGGAAAGACAGATAGACACCCCCAGCCTCTACTGCTGTGTTTTCTGATATACAGACACCTGTAGAATAGAGAAGACACAACCAACCTTAGGTGTGTATTTCTCATATGTAGTAAGATACCATATAACCTAAGCCCAGAGAAAGGACAGAAGCTCCAAGTGTGAGCTTCTGATGCTTAATAGGTTTATAGGTCCTGTATCCAACAGAGAGGCCACTAGCCAATCTGGAGTTGAGGGCAGAGGACACAGACACCTTCTACTGCTGTGTTTTATTTATGTGCAGCGACCCAAGGTAATAGATTCAGGACAGGAGGACAAGAACCACTATAGTGTTGTCTATTCCTGACTGACCGCAGTACGGTCTTCCAATCAACAGAAAATAATACTAGCACCTATAGTATATCTCTGATGATCATAGAAAAAAACAAACAGTCGCATGGCCAGTATGACCAAAAGGACATATGCGGCCTCAACCGTGTATTGCTGGTGTTATACTCCCTGCAGTCATAACTAGCAGAGAGTGGTATTAGCATACTTCCGATAAACAATAGGGTATAGGACAAGGGACCGAAATGTTACAGACAGTAACATTGTGTATTCCAACACCCACAGTCATATACCTGATAGAAACGTCACTAGCAAGAACACTCAATGCTGTGCGTTTCTGGATAGTAACAGTATACCGTCATGAACCCACAATACCAGTTGTGCATTATTTTGATTAGAAAAAAAAAACTTGGAAAGTTTATATGACCAACAGCATGTTGTCAGCAACCCAATGTGTTACTTAATGCAACCTTGTCGGGTCATCTAATCAACAGAAATGTCACTAGCAAAAAAGGACCCTTAAAGCAGTGCATATCTGAATTTATAAATATCCTTAACAATAATACAATGCTATGCGTTTCTAATCAGCAAAATTGCATAGTCATATAACCAGCAGAAGTGTCGCTATCAGTAACTCAGCATCATGCGTTTCTGATAAGTAATAGTGTACCAACATGTAACCTCCAGAAATTTTTACCAACAGTAACTCAGTGTGGTATGTTTCTGAATAACCATAGTGTGCGGTTTATATAATAGAGGTGTCACCGACAAATCAATGTCATGCTTCTCTGATAAGCAATAATATACATTCCTGTATCCGACAGAAATTACACCGACAGTAACTCAATGTGGTATATTTCTGAATAACCATAGTGTGCGGTTTATATAATAGAGGTGTCACCGACAAATCAATGTCATGCTTCTCTGATAAGCAATAATATACATGCATGTATCCGACAGAAATTACACCGACAGTAACTCAATGTGGTATGTTTCTGAATAACAATAGTGTGCGAATATAGCATAGAGGCGTCACCACCATTCAGTGTTATGCGTTTGATAAGGAACAGAGTACCGTTATCTAATCAATTTTAGGCATTTCTGGTGAGTCATAGGATATCCCTTGATCATCAGTCTACATATATACACACACAAATATATATATATACATACACACACACACATATATCTCAGAAATGACCCAAGATAAACCCATGTTGTGCATTTCTGATGTGCGGACAGACCAACGCTCTATCCTAGCATAACCTGAGTTTCAGATATTGATCCTTCATCCCAGTGAAGGAACATGGTAGTTCCAAATACTGGAAATCCGAGGTGTGTGACTATACCACAATAGTGGTAGCTGCTATTCTGCTATTGCAAAGGTCTGAGTAGGTGTAGCTGGTCCACACACAGGTGGGAGCTAGTCCAAGCCTTTAAGGTCTTAACGAGCACAGACTCAGAAATCAATTAGGTCTCTCATGAAGAGGTGACCATAGTCTCAGGCTGGAGGCAATCAGACACCTGTATGGCTGATTTTCATAGTTTTAACACAGGGGTTTGTACCAGAGAAACTCCCAATTAAGGGTTGCAGGCTAGCATTTTATGCTTCTCACACCACCTAAATGGTTTGTTGCCTGAGCCACAAGAGGTTTAGATTAACTCTAACACACTGACAGATATACCAGCAGTGTAAGGAGGAAGTGATCGGTTGGAACTTGGGAGATATTGTAACCAATAAACAACCCCCACAAGGGTAATAAACCCACTAGTATGCCCCCTGTTGGGCCTATCCTAAGAGTTTAGGAGGTCAGTTTTTTGGCTAAAAAACCTAACTGCACCCTTGTGATCTGCCTGTCAGATTCATGGCAGGCTGGCCCTAACTGGATTGAGCCTTGCTCAGCCCCCTTTTATGAGATTATTCTAGGGATTTTATAATCTCCTCAGAGGCCTGTATTTGCCTGCAGGTGTCCAACCAGACCCTCTAGGGTGAATGGCTCCTGTTTAGCTTGGCTTACCATATCCTCCCTGTCCTCCTTAAGCTTCCTCTACCTGGACTAGAGGGAATGACTGTGAGGGCGGGGGAAGGGCACTAGGTTCCGTTCGGACGAGGCCTTCTTGGGAGGATATGTCTTCTCTAGGGATAAGCTCCTCTATGTCAGACCTTAAGTTACGGACTGCCTGGCGGCTTCATGGAAAGTTTTTCCTTTCTCTGCCAAGTTATGAGGAGCTATGCCCTGTAGCGGTAGGAGACTGTTTATTTGGGGTCTCCTGGGATCCGCTGGGGGGTTTTTGCAAGACAAGAGATATACATATATGCATAATATTACTTTGTCCTCCCCCAGGACTGCAGGTTTGTACTGGGGAGGTGAAAGGGTGAGAAGTAAAAACCAGTCCTGTGCTGGCTGGCTGGCCCCAGAGACTCAGACCCTGAAGACCAGGACTCTCACTCCCTTTCCTCCTCCCTTTCCAAGGGGGAATGTACTCACTGCGCCCCGACCTGGATCTGCCTGCAGTCACATTTGCCTTCATCTCCTCCTGTCCATGAGGAGGTTTGGCTGGGTCCCCGGCTGTCGGTACCTCTTGTAAGGGCTATCCGCAAGCCGACCCTTCCACCACCATGCTTCTCTCCGGCGTCCCTTCCGGGTTGCGCTGTGAGGCAAAAGCCCACCTTCACTCAGAGAGGCTTGGAGCGCCATGTTTCCAAAAGTAGGAAGCAGTACCCGGGAAGAGAGAGCTCTTCAAATGGCGGCGTTTCTTCTGCACCCTAGCGATGGCAAGCCTCCCCGCAGCTCAGAGCGCTGGTGCACGCCTGGGGCGACCTGTGAGTTAGACCCGAAGGCCTACAGGTTAGTTCAGCCCTCCCCGGCCTCCCTAAGACCTGTCTCAACAGGGGTACCTTCAACCCTCCCCGGTCTCTAGGTTTTCAAACAAAACAAACGTGACGATGTGTTCGGAGAAACACAATCAATACTGAGGATCAAGGGGAAGGGTGGGGACTTTTAAATTGTTAAGTGATTGTGTTTCCTGTGGGGAGGAGCCATCATCTCTCGGGTGCCGTCCTGGAAGGTGATGAGAGAAATATAAATAAATATATATATATATATATATATATATATATATATATATATATATATATATATATATATACACACACTGCGGTGTAACATAAAAAGTCCAAATAAGGAACACAGTTGCAGTGCGCTGCGTTTTTGCGGAACCCAGAAGGGACCGGTACCACTGGTACCTCCGCCAAAACCACAAACCGTCTAGTTACTGAGCTATAAGCTCTAACCGCAGAAAATAAGAGCTCCAACAAATTCCTTGGTCGCGTGGGTTTTTATAGTCCGCATCCACTGACACCACAGAACCAGACGCAATAGCCGGGCATAGTCTAATGTCAGCGGCATCCCCCGAAGCAGGCTCAGGGAGGGGGCGCTTTTTTACCCCCCAACCAGGCACTAGCTGCTTCAGAAATAACACTCCCTTAACAGAAGTGGCAGGGGGAGGGGCATCAAGGGTTAACTCAGGCCTTAGTGGGGAGGATAGTACCTAGTACAGGCTCCAGGGCATCCCACCACCGAGTTACCCAAACTGCAAAGCAGAGAACCACCCACGGTCACCTCCCGGCTGTTCTAGCTCTATTCTGAGCATGAGGGCCCCCAGGGAACTCATCACCCCGCCTGGTGCATCGCGCTGAGAGGAGCCTGATGATGTGCTGAGAAGCCGGCTGCGCTGCTGACAGTCCCCACGGAGAGATTCGCGGTCTCTCCGAGCGCTAAAACGGCCACACGAGGACAAACGAAAATTAAAGATGGCCGCCGTAATGCAAAAAAACTGCCAAGGACCACAAGAAAATGGCCGCCGAGATATACAAGGCACGACTACGGCAAAATGGCGGCCGTGGCGCACTTTTCAAAAAAATTTTTTTTTTTTTTTTTTTTTTTTTTTAAACAGACAGCCAGCAGCCACAGCAGCATAGTAAAACAGCACACAAGTCCCGCAGAGAACACTACAGCCCCCTGCAGTGAACACACACAGCCCCAGCTAACACACAGGCCCCGGTGTAATAAAGAGACCCCAGAAAAAAAAACCCTCACAGCCGCTACCCAAAAGGGAAGGAAGGAGAGGAATAAGGGAGAGAGAAAAGCAGGGCGAACCCTCAGTCGACCTCCCCAGGGAAAATTCCAGCCAGACCACTTACCTGAGCAAGGGTCACTACTTACCTGTCCTGCGACTACCGGCTGGAGGTATCCCAGACAGAACCAACGTCCGCTAAACGGCATGGCTGTCGGCCAGACACACTGTGACAAGGCCATAAAGACCGGTCATATGTGTGCCCTAGAACCGAAGTTCCCCGGCCGCCCCTGGAGCAAAGGGGCCTGTCGTGGACGTCCCAAAGCTGAGCTGAGGGCCGGCACACGCTCGAAGGCCGAACCTGGGGGGACTACAAGGGCCGAGGACCCAGCCTGTCACCCAGTCGGCTGTTGATAGAAGAATCGCAGGATTCAAAAAATGCAGGAACAAAATAATAAAAAGCGAGAAAAATCGCAAGAAAATTGCAAGAAAAAACTCCAGAGTCCAGGACTCCAGAGAGAGCCTGACTCTCCTGACGGTTAGGCAGAAACAAACTGAAGCTGCTAGAGCAGAGTGGGGGTTATGCCTGGGGGAGCCACGCCCCCTGGGAGGAGCGGCATGAAGGAAAGTTTTTAACACCTTAAGTGCTGTAGAATTCTGCCTAAATCTCCTGGTAGGAAGAAGCATAACCCTAAGGTCAAAGAAGGCTGTGTCCGTCTATGAACGAAAGAGAAATTGCAACTGGTCCTGGTTAGGTGAATATACATTAATCACCGTGCAGATACACATTATTACATACAGGAGTGACATCACCACTCTCCAGATAAAAGATATATTATACAGGAGTGACATCACCACTCTCCAGATAGAAGATATATTATACAGGAGTGACATCACCGCTCTCCAGATAAAAGATATATTATACAGGAGTGACATCACCACTCTCCAGATAGAAGATATATTATACAGGAGTGACATCACCACTCTCCAGATAGAAGATATATTATACAGGAGTGACATCACCACTCTCCAGATAGAAGATATATTATACAGGAGTGACATCACCGCTCTCCAGATAAAAGATATATTATACAGGAGTGACATCACCACTCTCCAGATAGAAGATATATTATACAGGAGTGACATCACCACTCTCCAGATAAAAGATATATTATACAGGAGTGACATCACCACTCTCCAGATAAAAGATATATTATACAGGAGTGACATCACCACTCTCCAGATAGAAGATATATTATACAGGAGTGACATCACCACTCTCCAGATAGAAGATATATTATACAGGAGTGACATCACCACTCTCCAGATAAAAGATATATTATACAGGAGTGACATCACCACTCTCCAGATAGAAGATATATTATACAGGAGTGACATCACCGCTCTATAGATATAAGGTACATTATATTGTCAAAAGTATTGGGACACTTGTCTTTACATGTACCTAAACTTTAATGGCATCCCTGTCTTAGTCTGTAGGGTTCAATATTTAGGTTGGCCCCGCCCTTTGCAGCTATAATAGCTTTAACTCTTCTGGGAAGGCTGTCCACAAGATTTAGGAGTGTGTCTATGGGAATGTTTGACCATTCTTCCAGAAGAGCATTTGTGAGGTCAGGCACTGATGTTGGACGAGAAGGCCTGGCTCACAGTCTGCGCTCTAATTCATCCCAAAGGTGTTATATTGGGTTGAGGTCAGGACTCTGTGCAGACCAGTCATGTCCCTCCACCCCAAACTCGCTCATCCAAGTTTTTACGGACCTTGCTTTGTGCACTGGTGCGCGGTCATATTGGAACAGGAAGGGGCCGTCCCCAAACTGTTCCCACAAAGCTGGGAGCATTTGGCTCCCACTGCTGTCAATCAAATCCAATGACCCAAGGGCAGGGCCGAGTCCTACATTCAGCATCTATGGACGCTGAATGTTGGACTCGGGAGTGCGCCCGCAAGGTAACCCCCTTGGGAGAGCGCTTCTCCTAGGGGGTTATACAATGCGGGGAGGAGCGCGAGATCCACCAAGGGACCCCAGAAGTCGGGGCCACTCTGTGCAAAACTAACTGCACAGTGGAGGCAAGTATGACATGTTTGTTATTTAAAAAATAAAAAAACAAAGCCTTAAAATCCCTTTAAGAGATTCCTTTACTGGAACTAAGAGGCCAAGCCCAATCCCTGAAAAACAACCCCATACCATAATCCCCCTCCACCAAATGATTTCGACCAGCACACAAAGAAAGGTCCATAAAGACATGGATGAGCGCATTTAGGGTGGGGGAACTTGACTGGCCTGCACAGAGTTCTGACCTCAACCCTTCTCGTCCAACATGCCTGACCTCACAAGTGCGCTTCTGGAAAAATGGTCAAACATTCCCAAAGACACACTCCTAAACCTTGTGGACAGCCTTCCCAGAAGATCTGAAGCTTTTAAAGGCTGCAAAGGGCGGGGCCAACTCAATATTGAACACTACAGACAAAGACTGGGATGCCAATAAAGTTCATGTAAAGGCAGGTGTCCCAATACTTTTGACAATGTAGTGTAAGTTATATAATACAGGGGTGATATCACAGCTCTCCAGATATAAGGAGGAGGACAGACTCCTAGCCCCCCACCAAAGTCACCCTGCAGGAGGACAGTCATAGCTCCCATCGGAGTCACCCTGCAGGAGGACAAGGTAATAGCTCCCTTCTTTCTATTTTTTTACCTTTTTTTCCCCGGTGGTATATTGTTCGGTCTGCGATATGGGCGCTGTCACCGGAACCCCTTTCAAGAAAACGGAGCCTTGATGTTTCAGCGGTTTCAGGTCATAAACGTCAAGGAAGGGGCTATATGGTGAATCTGAAAAAAAAAATAAGTGCAACTAAGTGTCTGATAGAGCAAGAAGATGAGAATCTTGTGTTTAATGGAGACCATACACACTTCAATAAATAATCAATTTCTTTTGTGATGGAACAATTTATCTATAGTCGAAAACCCATTCGATCAACATGCCACTCGCAGGGTAAGTGGATTTCAATTGATAGTTAAGACTAGAGGTCGACTGATATATCGACCAATATTTCGCCTTTTTAGAGAAATCGGCATCAGTAAGCACTAATGGGCACCAATGAGGTGGCACTGACAGGCTGAATTGGTAGGCACTAATAAGGTGGCACTGATGGGCTGCACTGATGGGTACTGATGAGGTTGCACTGACAGGCACGAATGGACACTGATAGGCTGCACTGGTGGGCACTTATGAGGTGGCACTGATGGGCACTGAATCTGATGAGGTTGCATTGACAGTCTGCTTTGGTGGGGACTAATGGATACTGATAGGCTGCACTGGTGGGCTGCACTGACGTGGCACTGACAGGCTGAACTCGTGGGCACTAATGAGGTGGCAATGATGGGACACTGATAGACTGCACCCCACCTCTCCACCCTAAACAATAACCTCCTCCCCACCTCTCCACCCTAGATTTTCTGAGATGAAGGGAACATTTTTTTCCCTAAAATATCGGCCGCAAAAATCGGCAACATATATCGGCCGCCCCAATTTTTAAATATCGGCATCGGCCAGGGAAAAACCCATATCGGTTGACCTCTAGTTAAGACAGCCCTCAAAAATTGCACTCGCCTGCTCGCATTTGGCGAGTGGATATTTAGGAGCGAGTGGAGCAGGCAGAAGCAGACCGTATGCTGCTGAGGGAGGAGAAGAGGCGCCCGGTGGATGCTGAGGGGATAACCCCAAACCGTCCTGGCTTGCTGGCAATCTCTGCTCTCCCCCCTCCTCAATGCAGACTCCAATCTCACGATTTTCAACCAGCTTCGCCCTCCGCCTCGGTCTCAGCAGCTCCCCTGGTAAGGAATCCTGCAGCCCCTATGAAATAGTTTTGAGAGACAGCTTTATTGTGAGCGCCAGGGACACAGGGCATATGCCCCACATTTGCTGGTGGGTGTCCCTGTGCTGCAACCGCCTGTATTGCTTTTGTTTCAGTCCAAGGCACCTTCTTTCTCTGACTGTAGCATGGAGCCGAGTGACGTGCAGTGAAACTTCTCCTCGCCTCTGTGCTACAGTCCCGACAGTCAGAGCTCTGAAGAAAAAAAAATAACTAAACAGCACAGTGCCGGCTGCATCCTATATTTCCAAGAGGTGACAGAGCTGCTGGGGGGATTTGTGAGAGTACTGGGGTGGGGGGGGGGGCAGGAATTTGTGAGAGAGCTGGGGTGGGGGGATTTGTGAGAGAGCTGGGGTGGGGGGGATTTGTGAGAGCACTGGGGGGGAATAGTGAGAGCGCTGGGGGGGAATAGTGAGAGCGCTGGGGGGGAATAGTGAGAGCGCTGGGGGAGATTATTGGGAGGGGGGCATTGGTGAGAGAACTGGGGGGGCATTTGTGAGAGAACTGGGGGGGCATTTGTGAGGGAGCTGGGGGGCATTTGTGAGGGAGCTGGGGGGCATTTGTGAGGGAGCTGGGGGGCATTTGTGAGGGAGCTGGGGTGGGGATTTGTGAGAGAGGTGGGGGGGGGGATTTGTGAGAGAGCTGGGTGGGCATTATTGAGAGCGTTGGAAGGGGGGCATTTGCAATTATGGTATACCTATGTATGAGCTGGATAAAATATGATAATTTACAAAGGCGTTTAGGGGCGGGGCAACTGGTGGCGAGTAAATCTTAAGGCCTGGCGAGTAGCTCAGAACCTGACATTTTGAGCCCTGGTTAAGATACAATTGCATCTTAGGATCATAAGTGTATCTCACCCCACGTAGGACTCCCCCGCCCGGCACAGCCAGGTACACTGAATTTCCACAGGTTCCCAGAGTCTGAAAACAGTCCAGCACTTTGTTTTGTTATTTTATTGAGGGGTTAATAACTTGGATGGGGAAATGATGGGATGCCCACTTGACTTCAAAAGCAAACTTCAGGAAAAACTCCTAGTATATACAGTCCTATATAGAGCTCCTTTCCTTCCTCCAGCACTTGCTTACAGAATCATCAGCAGTGTCACTCTGTAAAAGTCTATAGCAATGGCCCCTTGCAGGCAGAGACTCGCAGCCTCTATACTTGTGGAATGTAGAGTGACACCACTAAAACATTTAGTACGCCTTCCTCCTGTGGTCACTGGTCCCAGCACCACCCCTGCCAGCCCTCCTGGCTGCAGCAGCCATTTTTACTAGCCCCCCCTCCACAGTCCTTGCAGACTGCTCACTCACCTGCTGTCCTCTCCCTGTGCCTCCAGGAAGGATTTCTTCCGTGAGTTGTAGAGGGTTCCTCCAGCACCCAAGCCCCAGGTCACACCCCCCCCCCCAGACTAGGGGACACCCTCAAGGGCCAATTACAACCCCCTCAGCACTCCATCTCCATCTTCCACCCGACTGCCCCTGTTGGCATGACCCATTAGTATTTAAGAGGTGCCTGCCCCCTGCCAACCCATTTTGCTGGGGATTGGCTGGGGCCCTCATCAATACTCCAAGCAGCTCCTCCTAGACTCCAACCTCTACTTCTACTTCTAGAAGCTTCTCCAAGGTTCCAGAAAGCAGGGGGGGTACCAGAGTGGTGGTTGCTGAGAAATCCAGACTCTCTGGGTCACTCAAACCTGACACAGATTCAACCCAGCCCTGGCTCTAAGCCAGGCTAAATTTTCCTACACTAACAATTAAAGGGGTTGTAAACCTTTGTTTTTTCACCTTAAGACATCCTATGCCTTAAGGTGAAAAAAAAACACCTCGCAGTGTCCGGCCCCCCAGACCCCCGTTTTACTTGCCTGAGCCCCGAAATGTTGTGAGCGTGTCCCCACCATTGCTCTCTCCACGGCTTCCTGGCTCTTGATTGGATAGTACCACCACCCCTCCCTTTAGAATGTAAGCTCTACGAGCAGGGTCCTCCTGTACCATATGTATTGAACTATACTGTAATTGTTATATCCCCCCATACATTGTAAAGTGCTGCGTAAACTGTTGGCACTATATAAATTGTGTATAATAATAATAGCAGCAGCAGCGCAGCCATTGGTTCCCACTGCTGTAAATCAAATCCAATGACGTGGGTGCTGGGGGGCAGGGCAGAGTCATACATTCAGCGGCTATGCACGCCAAATGAATGACTTGGGAGCGTGTCCGCAAGGTAACCCCCTCGGTAGAGAGCTTCCCAGAGGGGGTCATCTAATGCGGGGAGGAGCCGCAAGAGCCGCCGTGGGACCCCAGAACAGGTGGATCAGGGCCACTCTGTGCAAAACGAAAGGCACAGTGGAGGTAAGTATGACATGTTTGTTTTAAAAAAAAAAAAAAACACACAAACCTTTAGTGTCACTTCCCACCTGGCCGATAGCACAATGACGGCCAGGCGGTGGTCATATGACAATATAACAGCCGACACCCACTGTGAGGGGTGCGCATCAGTCTGACACATAACTACACCAAACTTGGTAAAGAGCTGACTGAGGTTCTTTACCATGTGATCAGCGGTGTCCAATCACGGCTGATCACGATGTAAACAGGAAGAGCCGTTAATCGTCTGACGTGGGGGTTTGTGATGATTGTTTGTCAGCGCAGGGCCCCCTCGGATGCCCGCCCAGGACCACCAGGGATTACCATTAGGGTTGTCCCGATACCACTTTTTTGAGACCGAGTACAAGTACCGATACTTTTTTTCCAAGCACTCGCCGATACCGAATACCGATACTTTTTTTCAATGTCATGTGACAGTATTTTTTTTTTTTTACAGTGATTTTTTTGGGGTTTTTTTGTGTTTTTTTGGGGGGGGGGGTGGATTGTCTGTGGTTTTTTTTATTTTTTTTTTTACATTTTATTTATTTTTGGAGAGATATCAGGGGTCTTAAGAGACCTCTGACATCTCCCCTTTGAGGCCCCGTACTCACGACCAAACATGTCTGCTGAAACGCGGACCAGTTTCAGCAAACATGTTTGGCCGTGTGTAGGCCCGATCGGACCATTTTCGGGCGGATCGGACAGGTTTCCAGCCCTGTACAGACCTACCGTACATGTCCTGCCGCCCGCCATCCCTCGCATGCGTCGAATGACTTTGACGCATGCGTGGAAGCCTTTTAAAGGCAGGCCGCCCACGTCGCCGCGTCATTGTCGCGGCGACACCGCGTCATCGACGCGGCGACACCGCGGACACGCCCCGCGTATTGTTTACGCTCGGACCTCTGTTCGATGGTGTGTACGGCCATCGAACAGAAGTCCCCGGGCAGTCCCCGGGCAGACATGTCTGATGAAAACGGTCCGCGGATCGGTTTCATCGGACATGTTTGATCGTGAGTACTCGGCCTACGACAGAGAAAGGCACTAGGGACACAGATTCCCCAGTCCCTTTCTCTGCAGCTTCAGCTAAGAATGGAGAGAAGCTCCTCTCCATTCATAAACTGAAGCATCGTAAACACAGTGATCACTGACTCTGTTCATTCTGAAAAGGTAGGAGCCGGATTTAGCGGCTCCTACCTCCGCTCACCGTCCTGACAAATTGAGGGGGGAGAGAGGACAGCACGGAACACGGGGGGAGAGAGGACAGTGAGGAACACGGAGGAAAGAGAGCACAGCACGGAACGCGGGGGAAAGAGAGCACAGCACGGAACGCGGGGGAAAGAGAGCACAGCACGGAACGCGGGGGAAAGAGAGCACAGCACGGAACGCGGAGGAAAGAGAGCACAGCACGGAACGCGGGGGAAAGAGAGCACAGCACGGAATGCGGGGGAAAGAGAGCACAGCACGGAACGCGGGGGAAAGAGAGCACAGCACGGAACGAGGGGGAAAGAGAGCACAGCACGGAACGCGGGGGAAAGAGAGCACAGCACGGAACGCGGGGGAAATAGCACAGCACGGGGGAAAGAGAGCACAGCACGGAACACGGGGTGAAAAAGAGCACAGCACGGAACACGGGGGAAAGAGAGCACAGCACGGAACACGGGGGAAAGAGAGCACAGCACGGAACACGGGGGAAAGAGAGCACAGCACGGAACACGGGGGAAAGAGAGCACAGGGGGACCAGGAGGGAACAGTGATAAGGGGGACCAGGAGTTAACAGTATTAGGGGGACCAGGAGGGAACGGCAATAAGGGGGGACCAGGAGGGAACAGCGATAAGGGGGGACAAGGAGGGAACAGTATTAGGGGGACCAGGAGGGAACAGTGATAGGGGGACCAGGGGGGAACAGTGATAAGGGGGACCAGGGGGGAACAGTGATAAGGGGGACCAGGAGGGAACAGCGATAAGGGGGGGACCAGCGATAAGGGGGGACCAGGAGGGAACAGTATTAGGGGAGACCAGGAGGGAACAGTGATAGGGGGGACCAGGAGGGAACAGTGATAAGGGGGACCAGGAGGGAACAGCGATAAGGGGGGACCAGGAGGGAACAGTATTAGGGGGGACCAGCGATAAGGGGGGACCAGGAGGGAACAGTATTAGGGGGGACCAGGAGGGAACGGCGATAAGGGGGGACCAGGAGGGAACAGCGATAAGGGGGGACCAGGAGGGAACAGTATTAGGGGAGACCAGGAGGGAACGGCGATAAGGGGGGACCAGGAGGGAACAGTATTAGGGGAGACCAGGAGGGAACGGCGATAAGGGGGGACCAGGAGGGAACAGCGATAAGGGGGGACCATGAGGGAACAGTATTAGGGGAGACCAGGAGGGAACGGCGATAAGGGGGGACCAGGAGGGAACAGTATTAGGGGGGACCAGGAGGGAACAGTGATAGGGGGACCAGGGGGGAATAGTGATAAGGGGGGGACCAGCGATAAGGGGGGACCAGGAGGGAACAGTATTAGGGGGACCAGGAGGGAACAGCGATAAGGGGGGACCAGGAGGGAACAGTATTAGGGGGGACCAGGAGGGAACAGTATTAGGGGGACCAGGAGGGAACAGCGATAAGGGGGGACCAGGAGGGAACAGCGATAAGGGGGGACCAGGAGGGAACAGTGATAAGGGGGGACAAGCGATAAGGGGGGACAAGGAGGGAACAGTATTAGGTGGACCAGGAGGGAACAGCGATAAGGGGGGACCAGGAGGGAACAGCGATAAGGGGGGACAAGCGATAAGGGGGGACAAGGAGGGAACAGTATTAGGGGGGACCAGGAGGGAACAGTATTAGGGGGGACCAGGAGGGAACAGTATTAGGGGGGACCAGGAGGGAACAGTATTAGGTGGACCAGGAGGGAACAGCGATAAGGGGGGACCAGGAGGGAACAGTATTAGGGGGGACCAGGAGGGAACAGTGATAGGGGGACCAGGGGGGAATAGTGATAAGGGGGGGACCAGCGATAAGGGGGGACCAGGAGGGAACAGTATTAGGGGGACCAGGAGGGAACAGCGATAAGGGGGGACCAGGAGGGAACAGTATTAGGGGGACCAGGAGGGAACAGCGATAAGGGGGGACCAGGAGGGAACAGTATTAGGGGGGACCAGGAGCGAACAGCGATAAGGGGGGACCAGGAGGGAACAGCGATAAGGGGGGACCAGGAGGGAACAGTATTAGGGGGGATCAGGAGGGAACTGTGATAGGGGGACCAGGGGGGAACAGTGATAGGGGGGACCAGGAGGGAACAGTGATAGGGGGGACCAGGAGGGAACAGTGATAAGGGGGGACAAGGAGGGAACAGTATTAGAGGGGACCAGGAGCGAACAGCGATAAGGGGGGACCAGGAGGGAACAGCGATAAGGGGGGACAAGGAGGGAACAGTATTAGAGGGGACCAGGAGCGAACAGCGATAAGGGGGGACCAGGAAGGAACAGCGATAAGGGGGGACCAGGAGGGAACAGCGATAAGGGGGGACAAGCGATAAGGGGGACAAGGAGCGAACAGTATTAGGGGGGACCAGGAGGGAACTGTGATAGGGGGACCAGGAGGGAACTGTGATAGGGGGGACCAGGAGGGAACAGTGATAGGGGGGACCAGGAGGGAACAGCGATAAGGGGGGACCAGGAGGGAACAGCGATAAGGGGGGGACCAGCGATAAGGGGGGACCAGGAGGGAACAGTATTAGGGGGACTAGGAGGGAACAGTGATAGGGGGGACCAGGAGGGAACAGAGATAAGGGGGGACCAGGAGGGAACAGTATTAGGGGGACCAGGAGGGAACAGTGATAGGGGGACCAGGAGGGAACAGTGATAGGGGGGACCAGGAGGGAACAGTGATAGGGGGGACCAGGAGGGAACAGTGATAGGGGGGACCAGGAGGGAACAGTATTAGGGGGGACTGTGACGGTATTGGTATGATATCCCCGTCAACGTTCCCTTCTTCCCATAACGAAAATCACCCCAATATTCCACGAGAAGGAATATCCCTGGAGTCGCCCAGAAAGCCACACATGCCAAGCTTACTGCTGGAACAACACAGACTTTAATGGTTTTTCTTCTCAGCTTTTTATACAGTCCAAGACATTGAAGCAACAATGAAATCTCCACCCCCCCTAATCACACACTAAGGCTAATTACTAAAACATTCCAGACAGGTCGGCACCGACCGACAATTATCATGTCTAATCACTGCACATTCCTTAAACAACAAACCACCTTCACACACTGAGTTTCCTAAGCAGACGTTTCGTCTGTATCCAGTTTGACACCTATTAACACCTCTGAGAATCACTAGGTTGTAGACAGGGTTATCACACAATTAAAGGCCTTTCAAAAGCTAGCCTTATTTAACATATGAACAGTGTTCACAGAGAGAGATGAATCACACATGAAACACCTGTTACCTGTAACCCACAGCATTAAGTTAGCAGGGAGAGCATTAGACTGAAGCATATAGGCAATTGCATCACAATGGCCCCCCATTTTCTCCCTGCTACGGCAAACCCGGTTGGACCTTCCCTGGTCCAGTAGGGTTGACGGGTTCAGAGCTTTTAGTCCGAGGTTAACTCCGTTTGGCGTAACTGACCTCCCTTGGCAACTGCTCCCGACTCAGGTATGTCACCGGGTCGTCAGATCACATGCCGGTCAGTCCCCAAGTCTTTGTGTGATCTGCAGAGTCACCAGAAGTCAGTGTGAAGACGGCGAATGGGTCTGTGCGCCGCCATCTAGATGTCCCGCTATGAGAGGGGCAGGTTATGGCTCTGAAGTGACAGTCACAGGAGATTCATAAAAAGAAAAAGTTATATTTGTTGAAATGCTGTAGCACTGGTGCTCAGAGTCCGGGGGGGGGAGGGGACTCAGAGCCCCATAAGGTCAGCCACCCCCTGCTCCCTCCGCAGCCGCCGGTTCTCCTCTTTGAGCTTCTCCAGCTCCATCTCCAGTTCATGGAGCCTGGGGGGGTCAGCCCGCTGTGACCTCAGGTGGTTGTTCTCCTCCTCCATGCGGCTTATGCACTCCTCCAGCTCTATGTACTCACGGATCAGATCCTGCTTGCTCATGTCCTGCAGGCTTTCCACGTGGTCCTTCATCATCAGGAACTGGGTGGTGGTGTAAGGGGCCACCGGTGGGCCCTTGGCGAACATCTCGGCCCGCATCTGGGGCGCCCGCTGCGATTCCATCTCCTCCAGTCGCTTCTTCTCCTCCCAGGTCCGCTGGTTATATGACTTCCAGGACCTCTTCTTCTTGGAGGGTAGCTGGCGGTGCCTCTTTCTGCCCAGCTCCCTCCAAGGCCCCTCCGGCTCATGGCTGTCGCCCATGACCAGCTGACAATGGTGTTCCCTGTTGTCCGTAATAACAGATTGTACCATGAGGGCTTCGTAAGGGGTGCCCAATGGTTCTTCCTGACCCAGCTCCTGGGGATCCCAAGCCGAGTCTACACAATGGGCTGCTGCTGGTGGGCGGTACCCAGGTTGAGACCAATTTGACCTGGTGTTGTCATTCATGGGGCAATTCTGCTTGAAGTGACCCAACTGTTTGCACTGGAAGCAGCGTTGTTCGTTGTCCTCCTGGCGTGGGTAGCGAGGGCTAGATGTCATCGGTCTGTTAGGCGGTTGGTATCTAGCGGCTGGTGGGTGTGAGGGCGCCGTTGGTTGTGGAGGTTGTACCCGTGGTGTGACCTGGTTTGTCTTGCGAGTATCCGCATATTCATCCGCCAACTTCGCGGCCTCTGGTAGAGTCATGGGCCTGCGATCTCTCACCCAATCCTTGACGTCCGTCTGGATGTGATTGTAAAATTGCTCCAGGAGCATTAGTTGCAAAATGTCCTCTGCGGTGGTGGCCTGGCTGCTGTTAACCCAGTTAGAGGCCGACAGGGACAACTGGCATGCCCATTCCGCGTAAGAGTCTTTCGTGGTTTTGCGTGAGTCCCTGAACTTCTGTCGGTGGGACTCTGGGGTTACTGCATAACGAGCCAGGAGCACTTCTTTAACCCTGGCGTAGCTATGGATATCCTGATCTGGCACGGTCCGGAAAGCATCAGAAGCTTTGCCTGACAGTTTGCCTGACAATATTGCAACCCACTCTCTTCTAGCTATTCGGTGCAGGTTACATTGTCGCTCAAAATCCGCCAGGTAGTTATCAATTTCACAGTCCTTTTCATCAAAAGCGCTAAACGGAATCTTCCTTGTGTCTGCTGTGCTGTACTCACTGTTCGGAGAAGGTGCGGCTGCTTGTTGGACTGCTGCCAGTTTTAACTGTAGTTCTGCGTCCCTTATTTCTTTAGCCTTCTGTAGTTCTGCGTCCCTTATTTCTTTAGCCTCCTTCGCTAACAGGTCCATCACTCTCAGCACCACATCTGCCGTTGGGTTCGGGCCGAACCACGCTAGCTTCTCTCTCATTAGCTTGTTGGCTGGCGATTCCTCCTCCTGAATCACTGGTGTCTCCATCTCTTGTACTGCTGGCGTTGCTGCAATCCCGTCCTCCTGGTCTATCTCCATTGATTCTGCTATGATGACCCGCTTGGTTTTGTTGCTAGCAATCCTTCCACGAACTTCCAGTAGTTCTTCCAGTGTCTGCTTGGAATCCGGGTGTGAAGGGGAATAGAAGGGAAAAATCCCACTGCTGCCAACCAATTGTGACGGTATTGGTATGATATCCCCGTCAACGTTCCCTTCTTCCCATAACGAAAATCACCCCAATATTCCACGAGAAGGAATATCCCTGGAGTCGCCCAGAAAGCCACACATGCCAAGCTTACTGCTGGAACAACACAGACTTTAATGGTTTTTCTTCTCAGCTTTTTATACAGTCCAAGACATTGAAGCAACAATGAAATCTCCACCCCCCCTAATCACACACTAAGGCTAATTACTAAAACATTCCAGACAGGTCGGCACCGACCGACAATTATCATGTCTAATCACTGCACATTCCTTAAACAACAAACCACCTTCACACACTGAGTTTCCTAAGCAGACGTTTCGTCTGTATCCAGTTTGACACCTATTAACACCTCTGAGAATCACTAGGTTGTAGACAGGGTTATCACACAATTAAAGGCCTTTCAAAAGCTAGCCTTATTTAACATATGAACAGTGTTCACAGAGAGAGATGAATCACACATGAAACACCTGTTACCTGTAACCCACAGCATTAAGTTAGCAGGGAGAGCATTAGACTGAAGCATATAGGCAATTGCATCACAGGGACCAGGAGGGAACAGTGATAGGGGGACCAGGAGGGAACAGTGATAGGGGGGACCAGGAGGGAACAGTATTAGGGGGGACCAGAAGGGAACAGTGATAGGGGGAGCAGGAGGGAACAGTGATAGGGGGGACCAGGAGGGAACAGTATTAGGGGGGACCAGGAGGCAACCGCGATAGGGGGGACCAGGAGGCAACAGTGATAGGGGGGACCAGGAGGGAACAGTATGATAGGGGGGACCAGGAGGGAACAGTATGATAGGGGGGACCAGGAGGGAACAGTATGATAGGGGGGACCAGGAGGGAACAGTATGATAGGGGGGATCAGGAGGGAACAGTATGATAGGGGGGACCAGGAGGGAACAGTATGATAGGGGGATCAGGAGGGAACAGTATGATAGGGGGGACCAGGAGGGAACAGTATCTATTTCCCCAAAGACAACCTGGGGGAAGGGGAGAAGGGGACATAGACAATAGGGGACGTGAAGGCATTAAACCAAAGAACAACCCGGAGATTTCAAAACCATTTCCACCTGAAAGGAAGGAGGAGATCTTTAGGCTGAAGATGTATGCACAGATGGACAGAGCATGTGATTTCTTCATCCTCAAACCGGGAGGACCAAGATTTTTTGACAGAAGGAAAGATTTACTCAGAATTGCAGATGAGTTTGGCTAAGTGCCCAGGTAAAAACAGGACTAACATTTATTTACTGACACACATACAATGACTGGCATGCACTGACCTACACGAACAGAGGACGTCCAGATGTACATAAACTGACCGCTCCATGCTTTAGATAGATGTACACACACACACAACCAAATTAGGAGAGAGTAGATCGCACACACAGATTATAGGATGAGGCCTACTACAAACATACACCCAACATTAGAAAAAGGATGACTAGCATCCAGCAGGGTAGCTTAGTGTAGTTAGTGTAGTTCCTGCCCTAGAAGAGTCTACCTTGCCGTGGTGGGCAGGCTTTGAATCTCTTGGTCAAAAGTGTGTCAGTGATTGGGCGAGAGGATCACTAGATCTTCACTTCTGGCCAATTGATTTTACCAAAGGACTCTTGGTTTATTCAGATTATACAATCAGGACATCTACACAATTCTAATTGTTTTGGCTCTATACACCACCACAATGGATTTGAAATGAAACGAACAAGATGTGCTTTAACTGCAGACTTTCAGCTTTAATTTGAGGGAATTTACATCCAAATCAGGTGAACGGTGTAGGAATTACAACAGTTTGTATATGCGCCTCCCACTTTTTAAGGGACCAAAAGTAATGGGAGAGAATAACAATCATAAATCAAACTTTCACTTTTTAATACTTGGTTACATAGTTACATAGTTAGTCAGGTTGAAAAAAGACACAAGTCCATCCAGTTCAACCACAAAAAACAAAATAAGAAACACAGTAAAATCTAGGGGTGCAACGGATTGTCATTGATCCGTGATCCGAACCGAAAAAGATTGATCCGAACCGCACACACGTGATCCGAGGATTGTTTTCTAAAAAAAAATAATAATAATAATTTGCACATGTTCAGTCCACACACAGCATGGTCATGGCGAACGGAGGAGCTTGAATGCCCCGCGTCATTTAAATCCCCTGTATGGGAGAATTTTGGCTTCCCTGTCAAATATAATGATGAAGGAAAGAGGTTAGTGGATAAAACCGTGACGGTGTGTAGGCACTGTGGCACAAGAATGCCATATGACAGTGGGAACACATCAAGTATTGTCACTAGGGGTGCAACTGATCCGTACGGATCAGCACCTTCGGGTCGGGACACACGGCGATCCACGGGCCTCCCGGTCCATAGGAAAGGCCGCGGCTTCGGCCTAGCTATCGAAGCGGCGGCCATCGAGGTCCACCCGGCGCGGGGGATGCAGGCTGCTCCTCGGAAGTTTGTGGGCACTTGAGCTCAATATGTCATTGACTCCCAACAGCCCAGCGATGAGCTCCATGCTGCACCTTGAGGAATCCACACGGGGAGCCGCTGCCACCGCACCAGGCGTCCTGCTGCTTGCCAGAGAAGAGAGAGGAGGCGATCGGGGGGATCTGTATGGATTGAGCACGTAGGGGGGATTTTCACTAGACACTCAGCCCGCCGATCAATGACACTAAAGGGATCTGATGATTGGGATAGTTCAGGTCACAGTAGGGAACTGGTGACACCACTTTCTTACATGGGGCTGCGACTTCCACTTGGCTGCACATATAAGTATTGCGAGATGCAGTGATTTCAACACAAAACAGAGCTTATACGCTTAAATACAGTATTTGTAAATCTGACGGACTGTTTAAATGTGAAAATCAGGAGGTGTTCTGTCACATTAGCAATAAACAGTCCGTCGGATTTCCAAACACTGTATTTAAGCACATAAGCTCCGTTTTATGTTGAGAAGAACTGTGAAATCTAAAACTCTGGTGGGTGTAACAAGATTTGTCTTTTTTTTTTTTTGCTGATCCGAAAATGATCCGATCCGTGACTCCTGATCCGAGGATCGATCCGATCCGTGAGTTTTTTGATCCGTTGCACCCCTAGTAAAATCCTATACACCCAACTCCATACCCACAGTTGATCCAGAGGAAGGCAAAAAACCCCAGCAGAGCATGATCCAATTTGCTACAGCAGGGGAAAAAATTCCTTCCTGATCCCCCGAGAGGCAATCGGATTTACCCTGGATCAACTTTACCTATAAATCTTAGTACTCAGTTATATTATGTACATTTAGGAAAGTATCCAGGCCTTTCTTAAAGCAATCTACTGAGCTGGCCAGAACCACCTCTGGAGGGAGTCTGTTCCACATTTTCACAGCTCTTACTGTGAAGAAACCTTTCCGTATTTGGAGATGAAATCTCTTTTCCTCTAGACGTAAAGAGTGCCCCCTTGTCCTCAGTGTTGACCGTAAAGTGAATAACTCAACACCAAGTTCACTATATGGACCCCTTATATATTTGTACATGTTGATCATATCCCCCCTTATTCTCCTCTTCTCAAGAGTGAATACATTTAGTTCCTCTAATCTTTCCTCATAGCTGAGCTCCTCCATGCCTCTTATCAGTTTGGTTGCCCTTCTCTGCACTTTCTCCAGTTCCCCGATATCCTTTTTGAGAACTGGTGCCCAAAACTGAACTGCATATTCCAGATGAGGTCTTACTAATGATTTGTACAGGGGCAAAATTATATCTCTGTCTCTGGAGTCCATACCTCTCTTAATACAAGAAAGGACTTTGCTCGCTTTGGAAACCGCAGCTTGGCATTGCATGCCATTATTGAGCTTATGATCAACTAAAACCCCCAGATCCTTCTCCACTACAGATCCCCCCAGTTGTACTCCCCCTAGTATGTATGATGCATGCATATTCTTAGCCCCCAAGTGCATAACTTTACATTTATCTACATTAAACCTCATCTGCCACTTAGTCGCCCAATTAGACAGAGCATCGAGGTCGGCTTGTAAATTGGCGACATCCTGTAAGGACGTTATTCCACTGCATAGCTTGGTGTCATCTGCAAAGACAGAAATGTTACTTTTGATCTCAGACCCAATATCATTTATAAATATATTGAAAAGTACGGGTCCCAGCACTGAACCTTGGGGTACACCACTCATAACATTGGACCATTCAGAGTAAGAATCATTAACCACGACTCTCTGAATTCTGTCTTTCAGCCAGTTTTCTATCCATTTACAAACTGATATATCCAATCCTGTAGACCTTACCTTACACATGAGCCGTGTGTGCGGAACAGTATCGAACGCTTTTGCAAAATCCAAATATATCACGACCACAGCCACGCCTCTGTCCAGGGTTTTACTTACCTCTTCATAAAAGGAAATCAGGTTTGTCTGACAACTTCTGTCTTTCATGAATCCATGTTGTCTGCTGCTTAAATAGTTTTTTTCCAGCAAGAACTCATCCATGTGGTCTTTTATTAAACGTTCCAGTATCTTCCCAACTATAGAAGTTAGACTAACAGGTCTATAGTTACTTGGTAAAGACTTTGTTCCCTTTTTAAATATGGGCACCACACTGGCCCTGCGCCAATCCAGTGGTACTATTCCTGTCTTTAATGAGTCCCTAAATATTAGATACAGTGGCTTTGAAATGACAGAGCTCAACTCACCTAGGATCCGTGGGTGGATGCCATCAGGTCCAGGTGCTTTATCCACCTTTATTCTGTCTAAATATTTCTGGACCATATCACTTTTGAGCCAAATTTGGTTGCAAATTCTTTGCAGTGAATTACAGCCTGAAGTGTGGAACGCGATGACATCACCAGACGCCGGGTTTCATCCCTGGTGACGCTCTGCCTGGCCTCTACTGCAACTGTCTTCAGTTCCTGCTTGTTCTTCTTGGGGCATTTTCCCTTCAGTTTTGTCTTCAGCAAATGAAATGCATGCTCAATCGGTACTACTATATATATGCCCTATATATGGATAGGTTTAGACACGGTTCACACTGGGGCGACTCGTCAGGCGACACAGCCGCCTGACAAGTCGCGTCCCATTGTAGTGAATAGAACCGTTCTAATAGGAGCGACGCAAGTCGCTCCGACTTACAAAAAGGTTCTTGTACTACTTCGGGGGCGACTCGGGGCGATTTGCATTGACTTCTATACAGAAGTCATTTTGCAAATCGCCTTAGAAGTCGTCTTCAGGTCGCCTGGCCGAGTCGCCCCCGAAGTCGTGCCGCCCCTGTGTGAACCGGCTCTTATGTATCTATTTGTTTTTTTTTTTGTTTGTTTTTTTGCACCTTAACCACTTACCGACCACCCACTGTATATGTACGTCCTGTTTTTAAAGCTGGATATCTCGGTAACGGCAGCAGCTGCTGCCACAAACGAGGTATCCATCTTTACAGTGGGCGGCCGTGTAAACGATAACGCCGCGGAGACCGCCGTTATCGGTGGCGGGAGAGGGCCCCCTCCCGCCGCTCTTCCGCGCCCTCCGCCGCTTACCGGAGCCGTCGGTAGCGGTGGAGGAGATCGGATGCTGCCAGCTCGTGTGTGAGGACTTGAGTGAGGGCAAGATGGCCCCCACCCGTCCTCATAGCTTTGCTGGGCGGAAGTGACGTCAAAACGTCAGTCCCGCCCAGCCTCTTAAAGAGACAATTTTTTTGTTGTCATTTTTTTAAATGACAAATTTTCCTTTTTTTTTTTTTTTTCTTGCATTTAAGTCTAAATATGAGATGTGAGGTCTTTTTGACCCCAGATCTCATATTTAAGAGGACCTGTCATGCTTTTTTCTATTACAAGGGATGTTTACATTCCTTGTAATAGGAATAAAAGCGATAATTTTTTTTTTTATTTCAGTGTAAAAAATCAATAAAATTAAATAAGAAAACCCCCAAAAAAATTTTTAAAGCGCCCCGTCCCGACGAGCTCGCGCGCAGCCCGCATATGAAAACGGTATTCAAACCACACAAGTGAGGTATCGCCGCGATCGTTAGAGCGAGAGCAATAATTCTAGCCCTAGACCTCCTCTGCAGCTCAAAAAATGCAACCTATAGAATTTTTTAAACGTCGCCTATCGAGATTTTTAAGGGTAAAAGTTTGACGCCATGCCACGAGCGGGCGCAATTTTAAAGCATGACATGTTGGGTATCATTTTACTCAGCGTAAAATTATCTTTCACAATATATAAAAAAATTGGGCCAAATTTATTGTTGTCTTATTTTTTAATTCAAAAAAGTGAATTTTTTCCAAAAAAAAGTACGCTTGTAAGACCGCTGCGCAAATACGGTGTGACAAAAAGTATTGCGATGACCGCCATTTTATTCTCTAGGGTGTTAGAAAAAAATATATATAATTTTTGGGGGTTTTAAGTAATTTTCTAGCAAAAAAAACTGTTTTAGTCTTGTAAATGCCGAATCTGAAAGACACCTTCGGACTGGAAGTGGTTAATGGCACAATTTTAAGGTTTAACATGTTTGGTATTTACTCAATGAAAATGTTTTATATCTTACCCAAAATATAATATAATAATGTGTTTGCATTGAAATTCCTTGTAATGTATGTTTTTCCCTCACAATTCTGTGCCTGTATGTGTTTGGTAATAAAAAAACAATAAAGAATTAAAATAAAATAAAATTCCATATTACCCTGCAGAGGTTATTCTGTTTGCTTATCTGGCCATCCTAGCGATAGGTGGTCCTGAGTATCTGGTAAGAGTCCCTCATTACCCCTCGTGGTGGGACACTAAATATTGGATCCATTTAAATAGGATTTTACACAGCGGTGACAGCTTTGGAAATCTACATATGAACAGTTTTTTTGTTTGTTTTTTCAATAAATTGTTTTATGGAATATTTAATTATTTGTTTATATAAGATTTATAGATATGCAGCGCTGCACTATTATCTATGTAATCTATTGATTAGTCTTGTTATTTGCACATTATTCATCAATGTTAATGTGGTCACTATCTGATTAGATATTAATGCATTGACTAGCGCAATTTTATTTTCTTGATGTGTTTGATAATAGCTGTGCGAATATTGTGGAACGTAATTTTTTTTTTTTTAACTGCCACCATTTTATGGGGGTGGGGTTAAGGCAATTTCTAGAAATGAATGCAGATTTTGTGTGCAAAAATTAAAATAGACCAGGGGGTAAAGTAATAAAACTGAATAAAAAAACATCATATATGTATAAAAATATTATTAACCACTTAAGGACCTGCGCACGACTATATACGTTCTCTTTTTGAAGAGGGATATCTCGGTAACGGAAGCAGCTGCTGCCACAACCGAGGTATCCATCTCTTCAGGCGCCGGTCCTGTAAACGATAATGGTGGTCTCTGCGGCGGAATCACCGTTATCGGTGGCGGGAGACCGCTCCCCCTTCCGCCACTCTCCCGCACCTTCCGCCGCTTACCGGAGCCGTCGGCAGCGGCGGAGAGGCGATCGGGTCCTGTCCGTGGCTTGTCATGGATACGAGTGAGGGGAAGATGGCCCCCACCTGTCTCCATAACATAGCAGGGCGGAGGCGGCGTCAAAATGTCACTTCCGCCCATAGGTCTTAAGGAGACCATTTATTTTTGTCATTTTTTCAAATGACAATTTGTATATTTTATTGCATTTTAGCCCAAATATGAGATGTGAGGTCCTTTTGACCCCAGATCTCATATTTTAAGAAGACCTGTCATGCTTTTAAAAACAGATAATTGAGCGCACTCCCAATGAATACCTATGTATAATAATAATAATAAATCTTGGTAAAAGGTAGGGGAGGGGAAAAATGAAGGATGATATGACCAAAGTTCACATAAGCATTAAAATATATATGCTGTAGTCCATATCAATAGTCTATAAACAATAATAGTAGTACAACTTCACTTGATGGCAGCCAGCTGACAGAAGAAGCAATCTGTAATACACCAAAGAAACACAAAGCCCTCTATGTGTAGCAGTTGAGTGGTTTAATAAAAAAGTAAAGATATATAAAAGACCTACTCACAAAGCAGGTGTAAAGACAGGCATGGGTACATGTATGTTGTCATCCGCGGGGATCCGGGTAGAGGCGATCGTCACTCGCACTGGATCACAGTGACTTCCTTGCCACAGGCGGCAGCATCGGCGGGGACCGAACACTCTCGGAACTCAAGAGAAGGGTGTGCTGCGTTGCTGAACGTCACTTCCGGGCGCGGGAGGATGCGCGCGTTCGGAACATTCGTGTCCCTTCATCAGGCAATCGCCTGATAAAGGGACACGAATGTTCCGAACTCTTCCATGACGCCCAGGGCCGGCCCTATGATGGGACCGGGTGGTACCATGGGTACCAGGCAGCACTTTTAGGGGGGCAGCATACTGATGCCCGCCAGCCCGTTCCGCCAGCTCCGCTACCCAAATAAAATTGATGTCCTTTTTTTCCCACAAATAGAGCTTTCTTTTGGTGATATTTGATCACCTCTGCGGTTTTTATTTTTTGTGCTATAAATATATATATTTATTTACTTTTTGCTATAATAAATATCCCCAAAATGTAGAAAAATAAACAATTTTCTTCAGTTTAGGCCAATATGTATTCTACATATTTTTGGTACCAAAAAAAAAAAAAACACAATTAACGTACATTGATTAGTTTGTGCAAAAGACATTGTGGCCGCCAGCAATTCACAGGTCCCTTTATACTCCTGAATACATGTATAGAGCCATGGCAGGTCCTTTAATACGCCTATATGCATGTATAGAGCCATGACAGGTCCTCTTTATACTCCTTTATACATGTATAGAGCAATGACAGGTCCTCTTTATACTCCTTTAATACATGTATAGAGCCATGACGGTCCCCTTTAGTTATCATGATATAAAATAATGAATGTGGGGGCCTTTTGGTTGGCGTGATTTTTTTTTCTGGGGGGGGGGCAGCATTTCATTCTTGGTCCCAGGCAGCACAATGTCTTGGGCCGGCCCTGATGACGCCTCTACCCGGATCCCCGCGGATGACAACATACATGTACCCATGCCTGTCTTTACACCTGCTTTGTGAGTAGGTCTTTTATATATCTTTACTTTTTTATTAAACCACTCAACTGCTACGCTTAGAGGGCGCCGCTTTGTGTTTCTTTCCTGTCATGCTTTTTCCTATTATAAGGGATGTTTACATTCCTTGTAATAGGAATAAAAGTGATCCATTTTATTTTTAATTGTATAAAAATAAATAAAATAAAAGTAAAATAAATAAGATTTTTTTTTTTTTTTTAAGTGCCCCGTCCCGCCGACCTCACACGCAGAAGCGAACGCATACATAAGTCCCGCCCACATATGAAAACGGTGTCAAAACCACACATGTGAAGCGTTGCTGCGATCGTTCAACTTACTTAGCGTAACATTATCTTTCACAATATAAAAAAAATTGGGCTAACTTTACTGTTATTTTTTTTCTTAAAAAAAAGTGATTTTTTTTTTTTCAAAAAAAGCACACTCGTAAGACTGCTGTGCAAATACGGTGTGGCAAAAAGGACTGCAATGACCACCATTTTATTCTCTAGGGTGTTAGAAAAAAAATTATAATGTTTGGGGGTTCTGAGTAATTTTCTAGCAAAAAAAATTGTTTTTAAACGTGTAAACAACGATTTTTAAAAACAGGCAAGGTCCTTAAGTGGTTAATATACCAATATATGTGTCCTATTAACCGACTGCCGCATGCAGGTGTACGTTGACACAATGGCACGGGCGGGCACATGGGCGTACCTGTACGTCCCTTTAAATTTGCATTGTGTTTGGAATTTATTATGCAATAGAGGTATTATTGGGGCACATTAATTTATTAAAAACATTTATTTATTTATTCACAGTTATTTATTCACAATTGGCTTTTGCACATATGTTATTAATTATATAACATTAACTCAGTGGTAATCATACAGTACGGCAAAATGTATTTATTATAGATTTATTTTACACAGCTAATGGGAGTGTGACTGGTGTCAGCAGTTGAAAGGAATCATATCATCTCTTTAACCTATAGTATAATATATCGGTAGCTTGCAAGATTGTATTTATGTTATATACAGTGGAACCTCGTATTACGAACATGATCCCTTCCAGGAAAATGCTTGTAATCCAAAGCACTCGCATATCAAAGCGAGTTTCCCCATAGAAGTCAATGGAAACGACGATTTTTCGTTCCACATTGACTTCTATGGCATGCAATACCACATGTGGCCAGGATCGGGGGGGGGCGCCGGAGAGACTCAGAAATACTCGGAGACCGTTCGGCTGCACTTGGAAACACTTGGGAACAGAGTTATTTCCGTGTGTTTCAGAGTATTTCCAAACAGCTCTGAACGTCACCGGTGCCCCCATACCTCAGGCCAAATGTAGTACAGCACACCGCATAGGCTTGAATCCTGCTTGGTTTGCGAGACAACATTCGCAAACTGAGTCAGTATTTAAAAAATAAATGCTTGTATTGAGAATCACTTGTTAACCACTTCCCTACCGCTAGACGTCATATGACGTCCTGGACTTTCGAGGGAAATATCTGAATGATGGGTGCAGCTACAGGCATCATTCAGATATCATTCTTTGTAGCCAGCGATTCTGTGCACCATAAGAACGATCATAGCGGCAGTTCCGCCAATTGTTCGCTCTTATAGACAACGGGACCCTCCCGTCACCATCGCCGCGTGCGTTAGAGCAAGTGTAAACATTCCAGCCCTAGACCTCCTCTGTAACTCTAAACTGGTAACCTGTAAAAAAAATTAAAGTGTCGCCTATGGGTATTTTTAAGTACCGAAGTTTGGTGCCATTCCATGTGCGCAATTTTAAAGTGCGACATGTTGGGTACCTATTTACTCGGCGTAACATCATCTTTCACATTATACAACACAATTTGGCTAACTTTACTGGGCCATATTCTCATAGAAGTTACGATGGAGTATCTCAGGATACTCCATCGTAACTCCCTTTTTTGGCCCGTGTATCTATGCGACTGATTCTTAGAATCATTTTCGCATAGATACACTTAAGATCCGCCATCTGTAAGTCACTTACACTGACGGATCTTAAATGTAATGACGCCGGCCGCCGCTAGATGGCATTTACGTGAAGGACTCATTTGCGTATGCAAATGATCCTTCTACGCCGATTCCCGAACCAGTTCGCGTCGCTAACGTCGTTTGCGTAAGCGGAAATTTAGTCCTGCTATATGGGGAGTAAATTTCCGCAAGTCCCACGTAGGCCATGTTACGGATGGCGTCGGGTCCACGTCGTGTTTTTTCGTCGGGTACGTCGTTTCCGTAAGTCGTTCTTGATTACGACTTTACGTCAATGACGCACACGTCGGCGTCATTGACGTTTTTCGCCGAGAACTGGAGCATGCGCACTGGGCTTTTTGAAGCCCGGCGCATGCGCAGTTCATTAGAATCGGGGGCGCGCTTAATTTGAATACAAGCCGCCCCCTTGGAGATCCGCCAGGCTACGCCGGGGCATTTTCACTCCGCCGTCCCAACTTATGGAGCAAGTGTTTGGGGAATACAACACTTGCTCCTGTAAGTTGGGACAGCGGAGTGTAAGTGCCTTAAGCGCAGCCCGCGGATTTTTAGAGAGAATATGGGCCCCTGTTTTTTTTTTTATTTGTGAAAAAAGTTTTTCCCCCAAAATAGTAAATAAACAAGTGCCACCCCTCAGTGTCCATCAGTGCCACCCTTCAGTGTCCATCAGTGCCACCCATATGTACCCATCAGTGCCACCCATAAGTACCCATCAGTGCCACCCATAAGTGCCCATCAGTGTCGCATACCAGCGCCGCCTATCAGTGCCACCTCATCGGTGCCCATAATTGAAAAAGAAAACGTACTTATTTACAAAAAAATTAGCAGAAAAAAATAAAAACTTAATTTTTTTTCAACATTTTCTGCCTTTTTTTTAGTTGTTGCGCAAAAAATAAAAACTGCAGAGGTGATCAAATTCCACCAAAAGAAATCTCTATTTGTCGGAACAAAATTATAAAAAAATTGTTTGGGTACAGTGTAGCACGACCGCGCAATTGTCATTCAAAGTGCGACAGCGCTGAAAGCTGAAAATAGGCTCGGGCAGGAAGGTGCGTAAGTGCCCGGTATGGAAGTGGTTAAAGGAACACTAAAGATAATTTTTTTTAAATAACAAACATGTTATATTTCCTCCACTGTGCAGCTCGTTTTGCACAGATTGGCCCCGATCCTCGTCTTCTGGGATCCCTCAGCGGCTGTCTTAAGTCCTCCCAGCAAGAATTCACCACCTACATGTGAGCTTGCATGGTGGTGAGTTCTTGCGGGCGCGCTCGTGATACAGCCGGCGGCTATAGTCCCTCACTGTATCACTCGGCCCCGCCCCCAGGCGGGCCGCATTATTGGATGTGATTGACAGCAGCGCGAGCCAATCGCTGCACTGCTTTCAATCAACCAATGAATGAGCCGAGAAGCCAGCACGTTCATAGAATGCATTAAGGTGATTTTTTTTTTACCTTTACAACCCCTTTAAGGCTGGGTTCACACTGCTGGGCGGAGCAGTTCACAGCAGGGGTGCGGTGCGTCCCTGTTCACTATTTCATGTCCGATTTCAGTTCAAATTTTGGGCTGAATTCGGACCTGAAATGGACCAGAAGATGCACAGGACTCCTGAGCAATTCACTGTGCAGCCATCCCTGAGCTGTGTAAACTGGCTCCATAGAGAGCCGGTCACAGTCTCCTGACTTGCGAAATGGATGCGAGGAAACCCACATCCAAATTGCAATAATCTGAACCCAGCCTTAAAGGGGTTGTAAAGGTAAAAAAAAATCCTAAATATCTTCCTTTACCTTAGTGCAGTCCTCCTTCACTTACCTCATCCTTCCATTTTGCTTTTAAATGTCCTTATTTCTTCTGAGAAATCCTCACTTCTGTCTGTAACTCCACACAGTAATGCAAGGCTTTCTCCCTGGTGTGGAGTGTGGTGCTCGCCCCCTCCCTTGGACTACAGGAGAGTCAGGACGCCCACTAACACACAGCTCCTTTCTCTATCTGCAACGTAGTCCAAGGGAGGGGGCGAGCACGACACTCCACACCAGGGAGAAAGCCTTGCATTACTGTGTGGAGTTACAGACAGAAGAACAGGAAGTGAGGATTTCTCAGAAGAAATAAGGACATTTAAAAGCAAAATGGAAGGATGAGGTAAGTGAAGGAGGACTGCACTAAGGTAAAGGAAGCTATTTAGGAAAAAAAAGTGAGTGGCTGCCATGCTGCACACTGAACACAGGAGGTCCCTTGCTCAGCACAGGAGCCATTCAGAGAACTTTACATTTTCTCAATGAATGCAAAGTGTTCTCTGATTGGACAAGGTGAAAATCATAACGCCCTGTCTACACCTCATCCAGGAAAAAGGAATATCCGCTCCAGGTGGGAACCTGAAATGAAAATCCACCGTAGCAGGTATTTCAGGTGCAGGCAATGCACTCAGCAGGACAGGAACAAAGGATGTTTCTGGACAGCCGCACTCTGAACAATGGTTGCCTTTATTGAAATAGGAACAGCACTACAAGTCACAGCAACAAAACAAAGAACCTTGGCAACTGACGCGTTTCACACTGGATCTAGTGCTTAGTCATGAGTTACACCTCATCCAATTAGAGAACTCTTTGCATTCATTACAAAAAAATGCAAAGCTTTACCTGAGTGGTGCCCATCCTCCTGTTTTCACAACATAGGACAGCCACTGAGGAGCCAGGAGGTAGTGGAGATCACCAGAGCAGCGGTGCCTGATACAAGGATTGCCATCTTCTAGGGCAGTGGTCTCCAAACTGTGGCCATTGAGGCATTATTCCAGCCACTGACACCAACAACTGGGCATAACTCCTGCCACTGACACCAACAATGATGTATTATTCCTTCCACTGACACCAACAATGATGTATTATTCCTTCCACTGACACCAACAATGATGTATTATTCATTCCACTGTCACCAACAATGATGTATTATTCCTTCCACTGACACCAACAATGATGTATTATTCATTCCACTGTCACCAACAATGGGGTATAACTCCTGCCACTGGCACCAACAATGGGGCAATATTCCTTCCACTAACACAACAATGGGGCATTATTCCTTCCACTGGCACCAATGATGGGGCATAACTTCTTCCACTAGCACAACAATGGGGCATTATTCCTTCCACTAACACAACAATGGGGCATTATTCCTTCCACTGGCACTAAATATTTCTCCTCTCAATACCAGACATCGGGTATTGTTCACTTCCAGCTGGGCACAATCCGGCGTCTCTAAATTCTGAAGGACAGTAAACTGGCTCTTTCTTTAGAACGTTTGGAGACCCCTGTTCTAGGGGATCACACATATATACAATATACATATTTACATTGATCCAAGCTGGGCTAATGGAACTATGTAAAAATTGCCAAATCATTCCGTCTTAATCTGCTGATCGTGGATGGAAAGCGAGTCAAGTCTTATGTGTATACGTGTGTATATACAGGCATACCCCACTTTTAAGTACACAATGGGACCAGAGCATGTATGTAAAACGAAAATGTACTTAAAGTGAAACAATACATTTTTTCACTTCTAGGGTGTAGTGGGGGGTCAGGGACTGTAGTGGAGGTGTCAGGAGCTGTAGTTGATGTCTCAGGGGCTGTAGTGGAGGTGTCAGGGGCACACTGGAACAGGGCGGGCTATGCTCTCTGAGCTTCAGCTCCTTCTACTGAGACTGCAAAATGTCTGTACAGTACTCGTAAGGCACTTTACATACACTCACGGGTATGTCCTTACTCGCGAGTGTATGTAAAGTGAGTGTACTTAAAGCGGGGTATGCCTGTATATATAATGTGTTGTATTTATAGCATTACTTATGAGCTCCTTCTTCCTGTAGAACAACGGTCTAGACTTACCGTATTTATCGGGGTATTGCGCGCTCTGGCGTATAGCGCGCACCCCTAAAGTGGACCCGCATTCCTGTGGAAAAAAGATTTTTGTACTTACAGTTTCGGTGTTCTGCGCGGCGTCCATCGGTGGCCTCATCGGGTCCAGCGTCCGTCTGCAGCTTCAGGTGTCCTCTTCGTCGGGTCCGGCGTCCTCCTGCGGCGTCCTCCCCGCTCGATCCCCGCGCCGAGTTTGAATACTGCGCCGGCATATACCGAGCGCAGTACACTCGTGTATATTCGGGCAGGCTCGGCTACTCTCGCGCTCACATCCTGTACGTCCAGGACGTGAGCGCGAGTGGAGCCGTGCCTGCCCGACTATACACGAGTGTACTGCGCTCGGTATATGCCGGCGCAGTATTCTAACTCGGCGCGGGAAAGCGGGTATCGGCGTATATCGCGCACCCACGATTTTGCCCTGATTTTCAGGGCAAAAAAGTGCGCGGTATACGCCGATAAATACGGTAAATATGTTCAAGACCTAATAGAGGAGAAAATAAATAAATTATTCAGGGTGACTGTTGCCGGGTAAGCTGCACATCGAATGCCATTCATATGATTCTGTCCTCATGTTAGATGAAATCTGGTCTCCCTGTAACTGTAGGCAGTGCCGATCCTGACCTCCCTGGGGCCCTAAGCAAAATGACATGTCACATTAAGGTTGAGAGGCGGGGGGGGGGGGGGCTGCTGAAAATGACATGTCACATTAAAGTTGAGAAGCGCGGGGGGGGGGGGGGGGCACCGTCGACAGTGACATGTCACATTAAAGATTAAGGTTGAGAAGCGGGGGGAGGGGGTGTTCTGCTGTCGGAAATGACATCTTACATTAAAGCGGATCTCCACCCTAAAGTGGAGTCGCGCTGATCGGCACCCTCCCCCTCCGGTGTCCCATTTGACACCTTTCAGGGGGGAGGGGGGTGCAGATACCTGTCTACAGACAGGCATTTGCACCCACTTCCGGCCACACGACACGGGCAAAAGACGGGTTTTTTCCTGGCATCCCGGCAGTCCCTCGTTGTATGCTGGGAACACTCGGCTCCCAGCACACAGCGGGAGCCAATCGGCGGGCGCAGCGTGACTCGCGCATGCGCCGTAGGGAACCGGGCAGTGAAGCCGGAGCGCTTCACTTCCTGGTTCCCTCACCGTGGATGGAGGGGGGAGCAGCAGGGTGACGAGCGATCGCTCGTCATCTGCTGCGGACGCCGCTGGACTCCAGGACAGGTAAGTGTCCTAATATTAAAAGTCAGCAGCTGCAGTATTTGTAGCTGCTGGCTTTTAATATATTTTTTTAGTGGCACATCCGCTTTAAAGTGAGAAGCGGGGGGTGCTGACTTCTTACCTCTTCTCCCATGCAGCCAGCAGGTTGAGAAGCGGGATGAGGGGCCGAAAATGACTTCTCACCAGGTGGGGCCTCTCGTAATTTAGGGGGCCCTCCGCAGCTTTGCAGGGCCCTAAGCGGCTTGCACAGTGAGCCTATAGGGCGGATCGGCCCTGGCTGTAGGTAGGGGCAGGCAACTTAAATCACACTAAGCCAAGGGTTAAAAACTTGTGCGATTCGCATTGCACTTCTCTCCTTCTGCGGACTGCTACAGGTGCCAATACATTGTTAATGGCACCCCCAGAACGATTCACAGATCGCAATGTGAACTCGCACAGGAATCGGATCGCATAGGGATCTAATGCGAGTTCAGCCAAACAACTGTATGGCTGAAGTTGCATCTCACAGACATTGCATGTGATCGGCACCTGTGGTGGGAGTGCGAATCACATGCGATGTCTGAGATCACACAAGTGTGAACCTGGGCTCAAGGACCAGCGCAACCTCCAGTGGGCTGTGCACCCTACAAATACAGAACCACTATAGACTAATACTAATCACTCACAAAGCCTGGCTTGTCCCTCTTCTCTAACAATCCCCCCCCCCCACCTCCATATTGCTTAACCACTTGACCTCCGTAAGATTTACCCCCCTTCATGACCAGGCAATTTTTTGTGATATGGCAACCTCGACCCTCCAGCTGTGGTGAAACTACAAGTCCCATGAGACATTGCAAGACCCTGAAAATTACAGGCATGACTCCTAGAGGCAGAGGCATGATGGGATTTGTAGTTTCACCACAGCTGGAGTCCCAAGGTTGCCGACCCCTGGCCTAGGGCAATGATGGCGAACGTTGACACCCCAGATGTTTTGGAACTACATTTCCCATGATGCTCAACTACATTGCACAGTGCACAAGTATCATGGGAAATGTAGTTCAAAAACATCTGGGGTGCCAAGGTTCGCCATTACTAGCCTAGGCCATCTTTATGTAGCCCAACAATTCTTTTTTTCAGATCCTCAGAGAGTTTTTTGCTATGAGGTGCCATGCTGAACTTCCAGTGACCAGTATGAGAGAGTGAGAGCGATAACACCAAATTTAACACACCTGCTTCTCATTCACACCCGAGGCCTTGTAACACTAACGAGTCACATGACACCGGGAAGGGAAAATGGCTAATTGGGCCCAATTTGGACATTTTCACTTAGGGGTGTACTCACTTTTGTTGCCAGCAGTTTAGACAATAATGGCTGTGTGTTGAGTCATTTTGAGGGGACAGCAAATTTACACCGTTATACAAGCTGTACACTCACTACACAACATTGTAGCAAAGTGTAATTTCTTTGTGTTGTCACCTGAAAAGATAGAAGAAAATATTTTTTAAAAAGGTGAGGGGTGTACTTACTTTTGCAAGATGTAAATGTCTTATATGACGAATCCTGCCTGCCCACACTCATCCTCCTGGCCAGGTCTTATCTGACCCTACAATCTCTCTTTTCTCTGAATGGGAACCAATTGCTACAGACATATTTCCACATTTTCTAGAAAGCCTTCCTAGGAGAGTGGAGGTTGTAGCTGCAAAAAGGGGGCCAACTCTGTTAACCACTTACGGACCGCCTAACGCCGATATATACGTCGGCAGAATGGCGCGGCTGGGCACAATCTCGTACAGGTTTGTCGCCTTTAAGAGCCCAGCCGTGGGTCGTGCACGCGACCCGGTCCGAAGCTCCGTGACCACGCCCGCGGGACCCGATCAGTCACAGGAGCTGAAGAACGGGGAGAGGTGAGTGTAAACACACCTTCCCCGTTCTTCTCTGTGGCTTGTCACTGATCGTCTGTTCCCTGTTTTAGGGAACGACGATCAGTGATGTCACACGTCCAGCCATGCCCCCCTACAGTAAAAATCACTCCCTTAGGGCACACTTAACCCCTTAGCGCCCCTTAGTGGTTAACTTCTTCACTGCCATTGTCATTTTCACAGTAATCAGTGCATTTTTATAGCACTTTTCGCGGTGAAAATGACAATGGTCCCAAAAATGTGTCAAACGTGTCCAATGTGTCCGCCATAATGTCGCAGTCACGAAAAAAATCGCTTATCGCCGTCATTACTAGTAAAAAAAAATGTTTTTTTAATAAAAATGCCATAAAACTATCCCCTATTTTGTAGACGCTATAACTTTTGCACAAACCAATCAATAAACGCTTATTGCAATGTTTTTTTTGTTACCAAAAATATGTAGAAGAATATGTATCGGCCTAAACTGAGGGAAAAAAATGTTTTTTTATATCTTTTTTGGGGATATTTATTATAGCAAAAAGTAAAAAATATAGAATTTTTTTCAAAATTGTCAAAATCTTTGTTTATAGCGCAAAAAATAAAAACCGCAGAGGTGATAAAATACTACCAAAAGAAAGCTCTATTTGTGGGGAAAAAAGGACGCCAATTCCATTTGGGAGCCACGTCGCACGACCGCACAATTGTTAGTTAAAGCGACGCAGTGCCGAATCGCAAAAAGGGGCAAGGTCCTTTACCTGCATATTGGTCCAGGTCTTAACTGAGATAGAAAAGTCAACACGCTCATGTAGCTTACTTACTAAAACTGATGCACTCTGGTGACGCTGTGCCTGGTGACCAATCAGCTTCTAACTTCAACTTGTTCAATTTAGCTTTGACAATAAAACCTTTGAAGCGGATTGGTTTCTTTTCAGAGCTGCACCGGATTTAGCACTCTCCAGTTTGCATAAATCTCCCCCCCATACTGTATCAGTGAAAGGTTAGCAGAATAATTTTAAAGCCCCTCAAACCAAACCTCATTCCATTTTCCGGGTTAAATCCCGTAAATTCTGTGTATGAGGGCTATAGATCATCTAAGGCCTGGTACACACGATAGGATTGATCCGCGGATACGGTCCGCCGGACCGTATCCGCGGATAAATCCTCAGCGGATTTTAATCCGATGGAGTGTACACACCATCGGATCGAAATCCGCGCCGAATTCCCATCGCGGTGACGTGTCGCGCCGTCGCCGCGATGATGACGCGGCGACGTGCGCGACGCTGTCATATAAGGATATCCACGCATGCGTCGAATCATTACGACGCATGCGAGGGATGGGTTCGGACGGATCGATCCGGTGAGTCTGTACAGACCACCGGATCGATCCGCTGGTGCCGATTCCAGCGGATAGATTTGTAAGCATGTCTACAAATTTTTATCTGCTGGAAATCGGAAATATTCGCGGATAAATATCCGCTGGAACGTACACACCAGGGGATCTATCCGCTGAAACCGATCCGCTGAGATTTTTCAGCGGATGGATCCTCTCGTGTGTACGGGGCCTTAGAATGTGTCTATAATCTGATGTAAATGATGATGTGCACTCCTGTTGCTAAAGAATCCAATGTAATTTGTATGTTTTGTTTAAATCTACAGGCCGAGGACAACCATAATAGCATACATTCATAAATGTTTATTTAAAAAAGGCCATAAACTGTTCCAATATTAATAAATAAAATAATAAATTCTATTGTTAAAAATAATAAAATAATAAATAATTAATAAATCTGTGTAGTGTCTTCTTATTTCTTCCACCACACCAATATATGATCAAAAGATGATCCGCACTCAGGTCGCTGCTCTTAAACAATTGATGTATTTATTGACAAGCCACAGTAGACAAACGCAATAGGAAAGTTTGACGTGTTTCAGCCTATAAGGCCTTAGGCCCCATACACACGAGAGAATTTATCCGCGGATACGGTCCAGCGGACCGTTTCCACGGATAAATCCTCTCAAAGATTTCCGCAGATTTCTATGCGATGGAGTGTACACACCATCGCATTGAAATCCGCGCGGAAATCCTCTGGCGATGACGTGTCGCGCCGTCGCCGCGATTATGACGCGGCGACGGCGCGACACTGTCATATAAGGAATTCCACGCATGCGTCAAATCATTACGACGCGTGCGGGGAATCCCTTTGGACGGATGGATCCGGTGAGTCTGTACAGACGAGCGGATCCATCCGTTGGAATGGATTCCAGCAGATGGATTTGTTGTGCATGTCAGCAAATATCCGATCTGCTGGAATCCATCCCAGGGGAGATTTATCCGCGGAAAAAGATCCGCTGGCGTGTACACACCATATTGCTGGGATTTATCTGCGGATGGATTCTATCGTGTGTACGGGGCCTTAGTCATAACCAATATATGCAAGTCATTCCGCTCCCTTCAGAAATTGCACTCACCAACTTCAAATGCCTTATACTCTTGTGCTTGACTTAAACACTTTCAACCACACAAGAAGGGTTAAAGGGGTTGTAAAGGTAAAAAATAAATGTTTTCCCTAAATAGCTTCCTTTACCTTAGTGCAGTCCTCCTTCACTTACCCCATCCTTCCATTTTGCTTTTAAATGTCCTTATTTCTTCTGAGAAATCCTCACTTCCTTTTCTGTCTGTAACTCCACACAGTAATGCGAGGCTTTCTCCCTGGTGTGGAGTGTCGTGCGGATTTCTCAGAAGAAATAAGGACACTTAAAAGCAAAATGGAAGGATGAGGTAAGTGAAGGAGGACTGCACTAAGGTAAAGGAAGCTATTTAGGGAAAAAAATTGTACCTTTACAACCCCTTTAAGGTCTACCTCAATATTTCAAGCCTCTGGAAAAGAGACATTTTAACAGAAAGATCCATCGAGTTTCTCTCTGGGATAAATCCCGTACCCTATTTGAGCCCCTCCAAGCAGGGAATACGCAATCTATCCCGCAGAACTGTAATAAAGTAGGGTCTCGGTCATGTTTCTCTTTAAAATGTAGGGAGACGCTATGATATTTGAGGTCTTTTCTTATATTTGCTAAATGCTCAGCAATTCGTACCTTCAAGAGTCTTTTTGTTCTCCCCACATAGAACAAACACACAGGGGCACATAATAGGTATACAACTTGTGAGAAACTCATTTATCTCAAATACTTCCTGATCATTATTTGTGATCCTATTGCTTACTCTACAATTCGACATGAAAAATCCAATGCGAGCTTTTGGTCGGAAATTTCGACCGTGTGTAGGCCCCATCGGACTTTTCCTGTCGGAATTTACGCCAACAAAAATTTGAGAGCTGGTTCTCAAATTTTCCGACAGAAAAAAATCCAAAATTCCGGATGCATGCTCAGAAACAGTTAGACGCATGCTCGGAAGCATTGAACTTAATTTTCTCGGCCCGTCGTAGTGTCGTACATCACCACATTCTTGAAGGTCGAAAGCTCAGAGAACTTTTGTGTGACCGTGTGTATGCAAGCCAAGCTTGAGCGGAATTCCGTCGGAAAAACCATCCAAGGTTTTTCAGACAAAAAATCCGATCGTGTGTACTTGGCATAACAGTTCTGCAACATATGCATTTCCTGCATGAATAAAACTTTTATTTTTTTTAATCAATTTTTATTGTTTGCTGGCCAGGTGGATCCAAGATTTTCCTTACCACCTGGTCACCAAAATTCGGTGGCCTTCTGTATATAAATATTGGTTGGTCGGGTAGGACCCCTACTATGGTAGAGAAATTTACATTCAATTGAAGGGCAACAGCTCTGGTGGACATTCCTGCAGTCAGCCTGCCAATTGCACGCTCCCTCAAAACTTGCGACATTTGTGGCGTTGTGCTGTGTGATAAAACTGCACATTTTAAAGCAGCCTTTTATTGTGGCCAGCCTAAGGCACACCTGTGCAATAATCATGCCGTCTAATCAGCGTCTTGATACCGTATTTTCCGGAGTATAAGACGACCTTTTATACTTAAAAATATGTCTCAAAACTCAGGGGTCGTCTTATACGCCGGTACCTGTATGCAGAGTCTCAGTCAGACTTCAGGCGTCCATTGTTCAAAAGCCGTGCCTCCTCCTCGTGCTGTTCCGTGATAGGCGGAACACTCAGTTTCCCACGGGGAGCCTCTGTTCTGTGTTCCACCTATCACGGAGGTCCTCTCATCCTCTGCCTCGGACGAGAGGACATCCGTGATAGGCGGAACACTGAACAGAGGTTCTGCTGGGAAACTAAGTATTCCGCCTATCACGGGAACAGTACAAGGAGGAGGAGCGGCTTTTAAACAATGGACGCCCGCTGTCTGACTGAGACTCTTCATGTCAGGGATAAGGTATGGAATCGTCGAGGTGAGGTATGCAATGGAACAGTGAGGCATGCAATGGCACAATGAGACATGTAATGGCACAGTTTGGTATGCAATGGCACAGTGAGGCATGCAATGGCACAGTGAGGCATGCAATGGTACAGAGAGATTTGAAAAAAGCTGAATAAAGCCTGTTCCTGTCAGCGGTTGTTCCTGTCAAGAATGGGGCCGTTTTATACGGCGAGTATATCCCAAAACCAACATTTTAGCTGGAAAATTAGGGGGCCGTCTTATACTCCCAGTCGCCTTATATGCCGGCAAATACGGTATGCCAGACCTGTGAGGTGGATGGATTATCTCGGCAAAGGAGAAGTGCTCACTAACAGAGATTTAGACAGATTTGTGAACAATATTTCAGAGAAATAGGCCTTTTGTGTACATAGAAAAAGTCGTAGATCTTTAAGTTCAGCTCATGATAAATAGGGGCAGACACAAAAGTGTTGCGTTTATAATTTTGCTCAGTGTAGATTCTGCAGATTTGGAAGCTGTCATTTCCTTAATCAACCACCAGAGGGAGCCAGAAAATTATGATGACAAAAAAGCTGTGGGTATAATAAGGAAGAAAACCTTTTGTTGAAACCTCAATAACTCACCATCTGTGACTTCAGTAAGTATAAAGAACCACAAAAAACAGCTCTTACCTTATGACAATTCAAAACAAGGAAGACAGAGGCAGTCCGGAAATAACTACCAATCTGCATTCATTTCCACAGGCATCAGACTTCCCAAGCTCCAAATCATGAAAAGAGGACAAACATTTTCAAGATATTCATCAATGAGGAGTAAAAACTTTTTTTTGAAAAAGTACAAATTGCTTTATTACATAAACATACATAAAACCACAATTACCTTCACCATTTCATAATCAATATTTGACAACGTTGTCAGTAACAGACTTATGCCGCGTACACACGACCGTTTTTCATGACGAGAAAAATATATATTTTTTAAAATTGGTCAATTAAAAACGATCGTGTGTGGGCTCCAGAGCATTTTTCTCAACGTGAAAAATGGGCATTAAAAATTTAGAACATTCTTAATTTTTTTTCTTTTTTTTTTTTTAACGTGGAAAAAAAACGGTTGTGTGTGGACTTTAACGACAGGGGAAAAAACATGCATGCTCAGAAGCAGGTTATGAGAAGGGAAATGTGTATAATCAGCCCAAAGGGTGTCACCTTGAGGCGATTAAGTTCGCATTTGTTTGCGCTATATAAGTTTCTCACTCACTCTCACTCACTCACTCAATCGAATGGAACTTCCCCTTTATAGTGCCGTCGTACGTGTTGTACATCACCGCGCTTTGCCCCAGCATTTTTTTTTCACGATCGTGTGTATGCAAGGCAGGCTTGACAAGAAGAATCACGTTGAGAAAAACTTTGTTTTTTCCATGACATTAAAAGCGGTCGTGTGTACGCAGCATTACACCCACCATGCTCAAGCCTACATGCTTACTCACCCTATCACACTTTAAGTATCCAATAAAGGAAATATTGCTGGTAGAAGAAAAAGTAACAGCCAGTCCCAGGTTCAAATAGGCGTTAGGCAGGGCTGGACTGGGACAAAAATGTGGCCCTGGAATTCATCCAGCCCGGCCCAGGGCACAACATATCAGAGTACAGCGCACATCAGGGTACGGGCACATAGCACATCAGGGCACGGGCGCATAGCACATCAGGGCACAGAGAACAGGGTACATAGCACATCAGGGCACATAGTACATCAGGACACGGGGGCACAGGACGCACATCCGGGCACACTGTTTACCAGCCAGCATGCAGAGTAGAGTAGCACAGGCAGGAAGTATGTGTAATAAGTTCTCTCTCATGTCTCGCTGCGGCTGCTCCCCGGGGCCCCTCCTCTCTTATCGTCCATCCCAGATGATGTCATAAGCAAATGGGGATGGACGAGAAGAGAGGAGGGGCCGCCGTGGGGCGGGGAGCAGCCGCAGCGAGAAATGAGAGAGAACTTATTACACACATTTCCTGCCTGCGCTACTCTGCATGCTGGCTAAGTGGCTAAATCTCGATCTACCCGTTAACCACTTCAGTCCCGGACCATATTGCTGGTCAATGACCGGGCCACTTTTTGCGTTTGGGCACTGCGTCGCTTTAACTGACAATTGCGCGGTCGTGCGACGTGGCTCCCAAACAAAATTGGCGTCCTTTTTTTCCCACAAATAGAGCTTTCTTTTGGTGGCATTTGGTCACCTCTGCGGTTTTTATTTTTTGCGCTATAAACAAAAATAGAGCGACAATTTTGAAAAAATATAATATTTTTTACTTTTTGTTGTAATAAATATCCCCAAAAATATATAAAATAACAATTTGTTCCTCAGTTTAGGCCGATACATATTCTTCTACATATTTTTCGTAAAAAAATATCGCAATAAGCGTTTATTGATTGGTTTGCGCAAAAGTTATAGCGTTTACAAAATAGGGGATAGTTTTATGGCATTTTTATTAATATTTTTTTTTTTTACTACTAATGGCGGCGATCAGTGGTACTGCGACCTTATGGCAGACACTATTGGCACATTTTTGGGACCATTGGCATTTTTATAGCAATCAGTGCTATAAAAATGCATTGATTACTATAAAAATGCCACTGGCAGGGAAGTGGTTAACACTAGGGGGCGGGGAAGGGGTTAATTATGTTCCCTGTGTGTGTTCTAACTGAAGGGGGGGTGGGACTGACTTGGGGAAATGACAGATCGCTGTATGAACATACGATCTGTCATTTCTCCCCCTGACAGAACACATCTCCTGGTTCTCGTTCTGTAACGAGCGATCGCGGGTTCCCGGCAGTGATCGCGCCCGCCGGTGTGGAGCCAATATATGTCCATGTATTATCAGGGGTGATAGTTTCTCGTCCAATATTAGTGTCAAATCCTACAGTATTTGAACATACATAAACTGTAATACCAGACATGTAACATTCAATATGTAGGTCGAACAACAAGAAGATTAAGAGATCTACTGAATGATCATGTTCGTGATACCGAAAAGGAACGTGTCACTAATGTTGCTAGACACTTTAACCACTTTAGCCCTGGAAAATGTTACCCCCTTCCTGACCAGAACGCTTTTTACAATTTGGCACTGCGTCGCTTTAAAGTGGTTGTAAACCCTTACAGACCACTTTCACCTACAGGTAAGCCTAGATTAAGGCTTACCTGTAGGTGCTGGAAATATCTCCAAAACCTACAAAGTTTAGGAGATATTTACAAATCCCTGAACGGCGATGTCTAATGCGCATGCGCTGGTGTATTCAGCGCATGCGCGTTCTAGAAAGAGTTATCAGGTGTGAGTTAGTAAGAGAGAGTAGGGGTATGCTAGGAAGAGGGATCAGGGGTGGGCTAATAAGGGAGGTCAGGGGTGGGTTAATAAGGGAGATTAGGGGTGGTCTAGTAAGAGTAATCAGGGTTGAGCGAGTAAGAGAGGTCAAGGGTGGGTTAGTAAGAGAGGTCATTGGTGGTGTTCTAAGAGAGGTCAGGTGTGAGTAAGAGAGATCAGGGGTATGCTAGGAAGAGGGATCAGGGGTGGGCTAGTAAGAAAGGTCAGGGTTGAGCGAGTAAGAGAGGTCAGGGGTGGGTTAGTATGAGAGGTCAGTGGTGGGTTAGTAAGAGAGGTCAGGTGTGAGTAAGAGAGATCAGGGGTATGCTAGGAAGAGGGATCAGGGGTGGGCTAGTAAGAAAGGTCAGGGGTGGGCTAGTAAGAAAGGTCAGGGGTGGGCTAGTAAGAGAGGTCAGGGTTGAGCGAGGAAGAGAGGTCAGGGGTGAACTAATACGAGAGTTCAAAGGTGGGCTAGAGGTCAGGGTTGAGCAAGTAAGAGAGATCAGGGGTGGGCTAGTAAGAGAGGTCAGTGATGAACTAATAAGAGGTGGGCTAGTAAGAGAGGTCAGGTTTAATTGAGTAAGAGAGGTCAGGGGTGGGCTAGTAAGAGAGGTCAGAGGTGGGTTAGCAAGAGAGGTCAGTGGTGAACTAATAAGAGGTGGGCTAGTAAGAGAGGTCAGGTTTAATTGAGTAAGAGAGGTCAGGGGTGGGCTAGTGCTTAGTGTTGATTGTGTAAAAGAGGTCAGGAGTGGGCTAGTAAGAAAGGTCAACGTTGGGTTAGTAAGAGAGGTTGGGGTGGGTTAGAAAGAGTAATTGGGTGTGAGTTAGTAAGAGAGATCAGGGGTATGCTAGGAAGAGGGATTAGGGGTGGTCTAATAAGGAAGGTCAGTAGTGGGCTAGTGTTCAGGCTTGAGCGAGTAAGAGAGGTCTGGAGTGGGCTAGTAAGAGAGGTCAGGGTTGGTTTAGTAAGAGTAATTAGGTGCAAATTAGTAAGAGAGATCAGGGTATGCTAGGAAGAGGGATCAGGGGTGGGCTAATAAGGGAGGTTAGGGGTGGGCTAGGAAGAGTGATCAGGGTTGAGCGAGTAAGAGAGGTTTAGGGGTGAACTAGTAAGAAAGATGAGGGGTGGGCTAGTGGTCAGGGTTGAGCGAGTAAGAGAGGTCAGGTGTGGGCTTGTAAGAGAGGTCAGTGGTGAACTAATATGAGAGGTCAGGGGTGGGCTAGTGGTCAGGGTTGAGCAAGTAAGAGTGGTCAGGGGTGGGCTGCTAAGGGGGATGGGACTCATTGGAGGAGGAGACAGATCCCTGTTACTAATCTTTAGGAGCGGTTTTTATTTTTTGCGCTATAAACAAGAAAAATAGTGAACATTTTGAAAAAAAAGCAGTATTTTTTACTATTTGCTATAATAAATATCCACCAAAAATATATATATAAAAAAGATTTTTTTCCTAATTTTTATGTATTTTTCTACATATTGTTGATAAAAGAATCGCAATAGGCATTTATTGATTGGTTTGCGTAAAAGTTATAGCGTCTACAAAATAGGAGATAGTTTTATGGCATTTTTATTATTATTATTTTTTTTACTAGTAATAGCGGCGATCTGAGATTTTTATCGTGACTGCGATATCGCGGCAGACACATCGGACACTGCGATATCGCGGCAGACACATCGGACACTTTTTACACTATTTTGGGACCATTCACATTTATACAGCAATCCCTGCTATAAAAATGCACTGATTACTGTGTAAATGACACTTGCAGGGAAGGGGATTGTGTCAGAACCCACTGTCACTGTGTGTTTTGGAAGGGACTGTGGGCAGGCCTCCTACCCACAGATTATGGCCCAGAAGAGACTGGAGACCCCGGGGACAAGCTGGCATTTCGATAATGTAATGCTACATCTCTTCTCCCCCATCCCCCCCCCTCTTGTTGCTGTGTCTAATTGTGTTGGTAAATGGCACATAGCATAGACAATGGTCCGGACTGGAGACATCTCTCCGCAGGGGATGTGTATTGAGACGCTGCCTGCTTACCATAATCCCTTTATGTTTATCTGTAGACTGTTTCAATGTACAAGTGTTCTGTTCCCATTGGTTGTTCCTTGTCCCCTACCCCCTCCTCTCTAAGACAAAGCTAAGAGGAGTGTCCCTAACTGTGTGTAAAACTGTATGTCTTGTATTTAATAAACAGTTTATGCCCTGCATGTTTAACCCTCAACACTTGTGTGGATTGTCCCGTGATTGAGGGGTTAAGGGCTGGTTATAACGAATCTGCAGGCTGCGGGTGCGTTTGGAGGACAGGAGACACAGGTCTGGCAGATGTGCCCACCTGCGGTATTCGAGATCCGTCACAGGGATAACAACTAGGGGGCAAGATAGGGGTTAAGTGTGTCCTAGGGAGTGATTTTAACTGTGAGTGGGCTGGGCTAAAGTGACACGACAGAGATCACTGCTCCCGATGACAGGGAGCAGTAGATCACTGTCCTGTCACTAGGTAGAACAGGGAAATGCCTTGCTTACATAGGCATCTCCCCGTTCTGCAGCTCCGTGACATGATCGCGGGACACCGGCGGACATCGAGTCCGCAGGTCCCGCGGGCACAGAGCCCGTGGCGGGCAAGTACGTTGCTTAACCTGCCCGTGCCATTCTGACGACGTATAGGTTAGCTTTAGTCATTCGACATTTTTTTTATTAGCAGCTATCAAATTTTTTATTTTTTTTTAGGTTCCCACTAGGTGCTCTTATACCACGCTGTGCGTTGCTACGCCTTGTATTATTAAGTGTTATTTATACACCCAAATCAAAGAAACAAGAATAATATAGATGGGAACGTCCCAGAGGCGCATTTATCTTAAGTAAGCTTCACATAACAAAGATTAGAAGTGCGGCTGCATTGTGATAAGTGGAAAATGTCGCAGATTTCAAACTGTTTTCTTCTACTTGACATTTTCATTCCGGCTTTTCCCTTTTCAAAAGTAATCATTAATATTTGTGAAGGATAAAAGTACTTAATGTTCTGCTGTCTTTCTTACCGTTTTTTTTTTAGATGGCTTTTTATTGACTTTTATGTAGTTTTAAAATAAGGTGAATGCCTGAAGAAAATACAAGAATAATGAAAATGATTTTGTACCTTCAATAATACTTCGCTGTATGCGCTCTGTGTTGGACCTGAATCTTAGCCGGAGGTAACAGAAGGTTGCTAAATTTTGTTAAAGTGGTTCTAAAACCTTATGGTTTCTTTTATTTTGATGCAACGGTCTCCAAACTGTGACCTGGGGGGCTGGATGCAAGCCTTTTGGTTGCCTTTATCTTGCCCTTGGGGTACTATTTAATCCACTGACACCATCAAAAAGGCACAATTCCTCCCACTGACACCAACGATGGGGCATAATTTCTTCCACTGAGACCAGCAATGGGTCTCTATTTGTCCCACTGACACCAGCAAAAGGACGCAATTCCTCCCACTGACACCAACGATGGGGCACAATTCCTTCCACTGAGATCAGCAATGGGTCTCTATTTGTCCCAATTAACTCAACAAAAGGACGCAAATCCTTCCACTGACACCAACGATGGGACTTAATTCCTTCCACTGAGACCAGCAATGGGTCTCTATTTGTCCCAATGACCCCAACAAAAGGATGCAAATCCTCCCACTGACACCAACAAAAGGATGCAAATCCTCCCACTGACACCAATGATGGGGACTAATTCTTTCCACTGAGACCAGCAATGGGTCTCTATTTGTCCCATTGACCCCAAACAAAAGGACGCAATTCCTCCCACTGACACAAATGATGGGGACTAATTCTTTCCACTGAGACCAGCAATGGGTCTCTACTTGTCCCACTGACACCAACAAAAGGATGCAAATCCTCCCACTGACACCAACGATGGGACTTAATTCCTTCCACTGAGACCAGCAATGGGTCTCTATTTGTCCCAATGACCCCAACAAAAGGACGCAATTCCTCCCACTGACACCAATGATGGGGACTAATTCTTTCCACTGAGACCAGCAATGGGTCTCTACTTGTCCCACTGACACCAACAAAAGGATGCAATTCCTCCCACTGACACCAACGATGGGTTATAATTCCTTCCACTGAGACCAGCAATGGGTCTCTATTTGTCCCAATGACACCAACAAAGGGATGTAAATCCTCCCACTGACACCAACAAAAGGATGTAAATCCTCCCACTGACACCAACAAAAGGATATAAATCCTCCCACTGACACCAACAAAAGGATGCAATTCCTCCCACTGACACCAACAAAAGGATGCAATTCCTCCCACTGACACCAACGATGGGGCTTAGTAAAGTAATTTTCAGCTCCCACAGGTATGGCACACACATACTTACATTGGGCCAAATGGGACTATTGTAACTGTACCTTGAATTCTTCTTAAAGCGGAGCTCCACCCTGAAAAAAAATATTCCAAAATGCTGCATACCAGAAGTGCCCGTTGCTAGGTAGATCATCCTAATCTGCCACTTCCTGATCCACGGTCCATCTTCTTTCTTCTTCTCCTCCTCGGGGTGCCTCCTGTGGAATGGGGGAGCAGTGTCTTCTGGGACCTTGTGTGTGTCCAAGGAGACATCGCCCATTCACGTAGTGCCGCACGGCTCGCGCATGCGCAGTAGGGAATCGGGCAGTGAAGCTTCCCGATTCCCTCACTGAGGATGGCGGCTGGGAAGCCGAGACCCGAGCGATTGCTCGGCTTCGGCTGCCGTCATCGCGGGCGAGTAGGACAGGCGAGTGTCCTTATTAAAAGACAGCAGCTACAGTGTTAGTAGCTGCTGACTTTTCATTTATTTTTATTATTTAACCGGACCTCCGCTTTAAATATCATTGTACAACACCAAAGGACAATAGCACCTACTGTGCAGCCAGTTTTTAATGCTAGCTATTTAACATCTAAGTAGGTATTGAATAAGCTGTCATGTTTAAACTGCTCTGGCAATGGAGTTCCTTGTATATTGGTAAGGTAGGATTGTAATTAACCTCTTGACCACCGCCCCATGTCAAAAAGACGTCCTCCTTTTTAAAGTTGAATATCTCGATAACGGCAGCAGCTGCTGCCACAACCGAGACATTCATCTTTTCAGGGGGCGGTGGTGTACACGATAACGGCGGTCTCCGCGGCGGATTCGCCGCGAGATCGCCGTTATCGGTGGCGGGAGAGGGGCCCCCCCCCTCCCGCCGCTCTCCCGCGCCCTCCGCCGCTTACCGGAGCCGTCGGTAGCGGCGGAGGGGATCGGATGTGTCCGGCAGCTGAGCGGGGACGGGATTGAAGGAGAAATCTCCTTCACCCGTCCTCATAGCTCTGCTGGGCGGAAGTGACGTCAAAACGTCAGTCCCGCCCAGCCTCTTAAAGAAACATTTTTTTTTTTGTCATTTGAAAAAATGACATTTTTTATTTTTTTTTTATTTTTTGCATTTAAGTCTAATTATGAGATCTGAGGTCTTTTTGACCCCAGATCTCATATTTAAGAGGACCTGTCATGCTTTTTTCTATTACAAGGGATGTTTACATTCCTTGTAATAGGAATAAAAGTGATCAATTTTTTTTTTTTTTTTTTTCAGTGTAAAAAATTATAAAACGAAATAAAAATAAATAAGAAAACCAAAAAAATTTTTTTTAAAGCGCCCCGTCCCGACGAGCTCGCGCGCAGAAGCAAACGCATACGCGAGTAGCGCCCGCATATGAAAACGGTATTCAAACCACACAAGTGAGGTATCGCCGCGATCGTTAGAGTGAGAGCAATAATTCTAGCCCTAGACCTACTCTGCAACTCAAAAAATGCAACCTGTAGAATTTTTTAAACGTCGCCTATCGAGATTTTTAAGGGTAAAAGTTTGACGCCATGCCACGAGCGGGCGCAATTTTTAAGCGTGACATGTTGGGTATCATTTTACTCGGCGTAACATTATCTTTCACAATATATAAAAAAATTGGGCAAAATGTATTGTTGTCTTATTTTTTAATTCAAAAAAGTGATTTTTATCCAAAAAAAGTGCGCTTGTAAGACCGCTGCGCAAATACGGTGTGACAAAAAGTATTGCAATGACTGCCATTTTATTACCTAGGATGTCTGCTAAAAAAAAATATATAATGTTTGGGGGTTCTGATTAATTTTCTAGCAAAAAAAATGTGATTTTCACATGAAGGAGAGAAGTGCCAGAATTTACCTGGTGGGCAAGTGGTTAAAGAAAGGCTTCCTAATAATACCGACACATAGAGAAGGCAATAAATCTCAGTCACAAAGCCTCAAATATAAAAAAATGTAATAAGCACTGCTTTTAGGCGAAGTGCATTCACACCAACACATTAGTAATGTGGTTTTAATGTATTATAAATGCACGGACATCCCATTACAGTCACTTCATGTAAATGAGATTCCTTTAAAGCGGGAGTTCACCCATTTATTTATTTTTTTACCTTTTCCCCATAGCTGGATGCTCGTTTTGTCTAGGGGAATCGGCTAGTTGTTTTAAAATATGATCCGTACTTACCCGTTTTCGAGATGCATCTTCTCCGCCGCTTCCGGGTATGGGTCTTCGGGAGCGGGCGTTCCTTCTTGATTGACATTCTTCCGAGAGGCTTCCGACGGTCGCATCCATCGCGTCACTAGTAGCCGAAAGAAGCTGAACGTCGGTGCGGCTCTATACTGCGCCTGCACACCGACGTTCGGCTTCTTTCGGAAAATCGTGACGCGATGGATGCGACCGTCGGAAGCCTCTCGGAAGACTGTCAATCAAGAAGGAACGCCCAGTCCCGCAGCCCATACCCGGAAGCGGCGGAGAAGATGCATCTCGTAAACGGTAAGTACAGGTCATATTTTAAAACAACTAGCCGATTCCCCTAGACAAAACGAGCATCCATCTAAGGGGAAAATGTGTTCTCTATGGGTGAACCTCCGCTTTAATATTTGTTAAAGTCTTCTAAGAAAAAGCTGTCCTTGTTATCCGTGATGATCAATGAGATTTTCTGTTTCCGTTTTGCATTAGGAAAACAAAAAAGAGCCAAGACTGCCGCCCCTCTGCAAGACCTGACACAAAGAACGATTTCCGCTTTACTGGTTGTAATTTGGTTTAGAGTATTGTGACAATGTGTAATCCTATATGAGAGTAATGATGATAGAAAAAAAATGCATGACAATTACTACATGGGGAAAAAATTTCCCCTTTCCATCTGTCACTTGTAGGAGCAAAGGGCCTGATCCACAAAGAGCGGCCGTAACTTAAATTTTCCTATTTAAGTTACACCGCCGCAAAATCTCTACCTAAGTGCCCGATCCACAAAGCACTTACCTAGAAATTTTGAGCGGTGCAACTTAAATCCGTCCGGCGCAAGGCGTTCCTAATCTAATGGGGCGAGTCCCATTTAAATTAGGCGCGCTCCCGCGCTGGACGTACTGCTCATGCTCCCGATGCGATTTTCCCGACGTGCATTGTGCGAAATTACGTTACGCCGAGTTTTGTGAATCGCGCCGGGTAAAAAAAGTTGCGTCGGGAAAAAAAGAGATGCGGCGGGAAAAAAAATGTTTTAAAAAAAAATTGACAGCGTCGCGGGAAAGAAGGGTCTACTTTTACATGGTGTACTAACTTTACACCTTGTAAAAGCAGCCCTAATTTTGCGACGGCAAACTAATACTTACGGAGAAAAAACGAAGCTTAAAAGCTTTGTGGATCTCCGTAAGTGCTAATTTGCATACCCGACGCTGGATTTCGACGAGAAATGCCCCCAACGGCGGCTGCGGTACTGCATCCTAAGATCCGACAGTGTAAGTCCCTTACACATGTCGGATCTTCTGCCTAACTATGAGAAACTGATTCTGTGGATCAGTTCCATAGATAGAAACAGGGATACGACGGCGTATCAGTAGATACGCCGGCGTATCCCTTTTGTGGATCAGGCCCAAAGTGTCTATAGGGCTCTATATAGAGCATATCTCTGGTTTATAGGGGTAGTAAGACTTGTGACCTTTCTCAACCTGGATCAGTGGGAAGAATGTCCCTTACATTGGTGATCAGTGGGAAGAATGTCCCTTACATTGGTGATCAGTGGGAAGAATGCTCCTTACATTGGTGATCAGTGGGAAGAATGCTCCTTACATTGGTGATCAGTGGGAAGAATGTCCCTTACATTGGTGATCAGTGGGAAGAATGTCCCTTACATTGGTGATCAGTGGGAAGAATGTTCCTTACATTGGTGATCAGTGGGAAGAATGTTCCTTACATTGGTGATCAGTGGGAAGAATGCTCCTTACATTGGTGATCAGTGGGAAGAATGTCCCTTACATTGGTGATCAGTGGGAAGAATGTTCCTTACATTGGTGATCAGTGGGAAGAATGTCCCTTACATTGGTGATCAGTGAGAAGAATGTCCCTTACATTGGTGATCAGTGAGAAGAATGCTCCTTACATTGGTGATCAGTGGGAAGAATGTTCCTTACATTGGTGATCAGTGGGAAGAATGTTCCTTACATTGGTGATCAGTGGGAAGAATGCTCCTTACATTGGTGATCAGTGGGAAGAATGCTCCTTACATTGGTGATCAGTGGGAAGAATGTCCCTTACATTGGTGATCAGTGGGAAGAATGACCCTTACATTGGTGATCAGTGGGAAGAATGTCCCTTACATTGGTGATCAGTGGGAAGAATGTCCCTTACATTGGTGATCAGTGGGAAGAATGTCCCTTACATTGGTGATCAGTGGGAAGAATGTCCCTTACATTGGTGATCAGTGGGAAGAATGATCCTTACATTGGTGATCAGTGGGAAGAATGTCCCTTACATTGGTGATCAGTGGGAAGAATGACCCTTACATTGGTGATCAGTGGGAAGAATGTCCCTTACATTGGTGATCAGTGAGAAGAATGTCCCTTACATTGGTGATCAGTGGGAAGAATGCTCCTTACATTGGTGATCAGTGGGAAGAATGTCCCTTACATTGGTGATCAGTGGGAAGAATGTCCCTTACATTGGTGATCAGTGGGAAGAATGCTCCTTACATTGGTGATCAGTGGGAAGAATGTCCCTTACATTGGTGATCAGTGAGAAGAATGTCCCTTACATTGCTGATCAGTGGGAAGAATGCTCCTTACATTGGTGATCAGTGGGAAGAATGTCCCTTACATTGGTGATCAGTGGGAAGAATGTCCCTTACATTGGTGATCAGTGAGAAGAATGTTCCTTACATTGGTGATCAGTGGGAAGAATGTCCCTTACATTGGTGATCAGTGAGAAGAATGTCCCTTACATTGGTGATCAGTGGGAAGAATGTCCCTTACATTGGTGATCAGTGGGAAGAATGCTCCTTACATTGGTGGTCAGTGGGAAGAATGCTCCTTACATTGGTGATCAGTGGGAAGAATGTTCCTTACATTGGTGATCAGTGGGAAGAATGTCCCTTACATTGGTGATCAGTGGGAAGAATGTCCCTTACATTGGTGATCAGTGGGAAGAATGATCCTTACATTGGTGATCAGTGGGAAGAATGTCCCTTACATTGGTGATCAGTGGGAAGAATGACCCTTACATTGGTGATCAGTGGGAAGAATGTCCCTTACATTGGTGATCAGTGAGAAGAATGTCCCTTACATTGGTGATCAGTGGGAAGAATGCTCCTTACATTGGTGATCAGTGGGAAGAATGTCCCTTACATTGGTGATCAGTGGGAAGAATGTCCCTTACATTGGTGATCAGTGGGAAGAATGCTCCTTACATTGGTGATCAGTGGGAAGAATGTCCCTTACATTGGTGATCAGTGAGAAGAATGTCCCTTACATTGCTGATCAGTGGGAAGAATGCTCCTTACATTGGTGATCAGTGGGAAGAATGTCCCTTACATTGGTGATCAGTGGGAAGAATGTCCCTTACATTGGTGATCAGTGAGAAGAATGTTCCTTACATTGGTGATCAGTGGGAAGAATGTCCCTTACATTGGTGATCAGTGAGAAGAATGTCCCTTACATTGGTGATCAGTGGGAAGAATGTCCCTTACATTGGTGATCAGTGGGAAGAATGCTCCTTACATTGGTGGTCAGTGGGAAGAATGCTCCTTACATTGGTGATCAGTGGGAAGAATGTTCCTTACATTGGTGATCAGTGGGAAGAATGTTCCTTACATTGGTGATCAGTGGGAAGAATGTCCCTTACATTGGTGATCAGTGGGAAGAATGTCCCTTACATTGGTGATCAGTGGGAAGAATGTTCCTTACATTGGTGATCAGTGGGAAGAATGTCCCTTACATTGGTAATCAGTGGGAAGAATGTTCCTTACATTGGTGATCAGTGGGAAGAATGTCCCTTACATTGGTGGTCAGTGGGAAGAATGGGCCAAATCCACAAAAGAGATACGCAGGCGGAACTGCTGTTCAGCCTGCGTATCTCTGTGCCTAACTTTGGAAACGATCCTCAAAAGGATTTTTCCAAAGTTAGGCAGAAGATCTGACAACTGTAAGACACTTACACTGTCAGATCTTAAGATGCATACCGCATCCGCCGCTGGGGGCATTTCGAGTCGAAATGCCGCCTAGCGTATGCAAATGAGTACTTAAGCAGATCCACAAAGCTTTTAAGCTTTGTGTTTTCTGCGTAAGTTACGATTTGCACGCGTAAAATTAGGGCTGGTTTTACAATGTGTAAAGTTAGTACACCATGTAAAACCAGACCTTTTTTTCGATCGCCACAATTTTTTTTTAAATTTGAAATTTTTTTCCCGGCGCGGAACTTTTTTTTCCCCCGTCGCAACTTTATTGTCCCGTCGCAATCCACAAAGCCCGGCGTAAATTACGTTTGCGCGCTGCACGTCGGGAAAAATGACGTCACGCACATGCGCAGTACGTCCGGCGCGGGAGCACGCCTAATTTAAATGGGAATCGCCCATTTAAACTAGGAACGCCTTACGATGGATGGAGTTAAGTTGCGCTGCCGCAATTTTCCGGGTAAGTGCTTTGAGGATCGGTACTTAACTTCGGAAAATTGCAGCAGTGTAACTTAACTCTGAAAAGTTAAGTTAGGCTGCATGTGAGGGAGGGGGCGCTATATCTAATTAAATCGTGAACATATATAAACGTAAATAAACATAATAGTGAATGAATAATAGTCCATATATGAAGCCATCCAAGTATGTGCTTAAGAAAAATAAAAATTATAAGTGATAAATAGAAAATATATATAAAAAATTATGAAAATTTGTGTAGACAACGAGTGTTCACAAAAGTCCTTTGAAAGAATTTTTTTTCCATAAAGTGAGATCTGTGTCTGGAGAAAAACAATTGAAGCCTCCACCAAAGGAATAACGTTCACCCGACGTGAATAAATAGATTGGCTCCTTACCAACTTGAGTGGACCCTTTAGTTAAAAAGAGGTCAAATCAGCTTTGTTACACAACTGTAACCATGGAATAAGCAGGTGAGGACATCTCAGTCAGCAAAAAGACAGGTGGCAGATCTCACATCCCATCGAAAAATGCAAAAGAAAGGTCGCAATAGTATATTATCCTTTATTAAAAGCAATATAAAAAATGACAGGACAGCCAAATGGCCTCTTACTTGATAAAGTGCCAAAGTCCCGGCACTGAGGCTACTGCGCGTGTAATCCAATGCATCGAATGTTGCAAAGAGCGGGTCTGCATGTATCTCCGTAGGTGGCGTGCGTTCCAGCTCTCCCACCAGGACCCGGAAGTAGCGTGCGTCAGCGTGACCAGTGTGCGCCTCGACATACGTTTCGATGTGAAATCGTCATCAGGAAGCGTCACTGGTCACGCATCGAATGGGTCTAAATAACCCTGTGACGAATCTAATGGCGCATACACACCATCACTTTATGTAATGAAAAAAAACGACACTTTCTGTGAAGTAAAAAATGACGTTTTTGAAACTTCAATTTTCAAAGACGAAGTTGCCTACACACCATCGTTTTCTCACAATGTTCTTGCAAAGCGAGGTTACGTTCCACCACGTTTTACCATTGAAGCTTGCTTCATAAGTAGCTTCTGGGCATGCGTGGATGAAAAAACGTCTTAGAAAACGACGTTTTTTGCTACACACGGTCAATTTCTGTGAAGTAAAAAGTGCACTTTTGAAAAACGACACATAAAATTGAAGCATGCTTCAATTTTTTTTGGTCGTTTTTTACAAGATATAAAACGACGTTTTCCCCCACACACAGTCAATTAAAGTGACGTTTTTAAAAACGTCATTTTTTTTCATCACATAAAGTGATGGTGTGTACGCGGCATGAGTGGTTGGAATGGGACCAATCGTAGCCTCAGTTCCGGTCTCAAGCTCTAACAATAAAACTTTATTAAACGAACAAAGCTATATAACGCTGAGATACTCTGTGGTAAATGGTAGCGATAATATAACAAATAAAAATAGGAATAATTTCCTATATATCGATATAAAACTTTGTCTCAATATTCAAATTGAGGCCAAAGAGGACAATCCCATTGATAAATGGTATATTTAAAAAATGATATATTTAAAATTGTATGTACTGGTACTACGCATAATACAACAAAAAAACACATAGAAACTCAATGCTGATAGGTGGTTGTTATTCATTACTGAGAAAGCAATTGAGGTCTAATTCAATGTTTAGACCCAACGGCTGCATTGTTTGTAAACAATGCAGCCATTTGGTCTCATTCTGAGAAACTTCTTGGGTAAGGTTAGTGCCTCTCCAATGTGTGGAAATCTTATCAATACCATAAAAAGTAAGTAGACTGGGATCTCTGCCATGGTATTCATCAAAATGACGAGAAACGCTATGATTCGGAAATCCCTTGATAATGTTTGCAACATGTTCATTGATCCTGATTTTTAATTCCCTGGTGGTTCTACCAACATATTGTAATGAACAGGGACACTCGAGAACGTATGTCACGTATCTCGAGTGACAAGTGATCAAAGGTTTTATGGTGAATTCTTGTTGACTTACATTGGATTTGAATTTTAATTTCTTCTTGCCCTGTCTGTTCGTAATTTTACATGATCTGCACCTCGTGCAGTAGTAAAAACCCGGACTGTCAAGAAAAGTGAGAGGCTTTTTGGGGGGGTCTGGAACGTTGGGAGATATAATGTTACGAAGACCTGGAGCTCTCCTATAAATAAATCTAGGGTTGGCAGGTAAAATTTTGGCCAAATCATTGTCCTTTAATAAAATAGGCCAATGTTTCTTAAAAACGTTTTCTACATTTTTATAATCACGATGGAATATCGGCAATACAGACTGAGTCTGACAATAAATTGTCATTAAGCCTCCATGAGGCTCTGGATTTATGGGGAGGTGCTTTTCCCAAGGTCATATGGATAGGTGCGTGGTCTGACCATAATATAAGGCCAATCGAGGTAGTAGGGGAAAAGTCCAGCAGCGACTGGGAAATAAGTATATAATCCAGTCTGCTGTAGGATAAGTGTGCAGGGGAGAAATATATATAATCCCTGGCAGAGGGATGGAGTACTCTCCACACGTCTACCAGGGAAAGATCAGAGAATAAAGTGCGCAGCCTGGTGGTGGTGGCCAAAGAAAACGAGGACTTACCATTTGATGTATCTAGGCGGGGTATTAAAGCAACGTTGAAGTCACCTCCAAGGATCATGTTGGTTACGCTGAACTTCCTCAGGCGGGAGAGCATGGTGGTAAAAAATTGCAACTGGTCCTGGTTAGGAGAATATACATTAATCACCGTGCAGATACACATTATTACATACAGGAGTGACATCACCGCTCTCCAGATAAAAGATATATTATACAGGAGTGACATCACCACTCTCCAGATAAAAGATATATTATACAGGAGTGACATCACCACTCTCCAGATAAAAGATATATTATACAAAAGTGACATCACCGCTCTATAGATATAAGGTACATTATATTGTCAAAAGTATTGGGACACTTGTCTTTACATGTACCTAAACTTTAATGGCATCCCTGTCTTAGTCTGTAGGGTTCAATATTTAGGTTGGCCTACCCGTTGCAGCTATAATAGCTTTAACTCTTCTGGGAAGGCTGTCCACGGGAATGTTTGACCATTCTTCCAGAAGAGCATTTGTGAGGTTAGGCACTGATGTTGGACGAGAAGGCCTGGCTCGCAGTCTGTGCTCTAATTCATCCCAAAGGTGTTATATCGGGTTGAGGTCAGGACTCTGGCAAGACCAGTCATGTCCCTCCACCCCAAACTCGCTCATCCAAGTTTTTATGGACCTTGCTTTGTGCACTGGTGCGCGGTCATATTGGAACAGGAAGGGGCCGTCCCCAAACTGTTCCCACAAAGCTGGGAGCATTTGGCTCCCACTGCTGTCAATCAAATCCAATGACCCAAGGGCAGGGCCGAGTCCTACATTCAGCATCTATGGACGCTGAATGTTGGACTCGGGAGTGCGCCCGCAAGGTAACCCCCTTGGGAGAGCGCTTCTCCTAGGGGGTTATACAATGCGGGGAGGAGCGCGAGATCCACCAAGGGACCCCAGAAGTCGGGGCCACTCTGTGCAAAACTAACCGCACAGTGGAGGCAAGTATGACATGTTTGGTATTTAAAAAATAAAAAAACAAAGCCTTAAAATCCCTTTAAGAGATTCCTTTACTGGAACTAAGAGGCCAAGCCCAATCCCTGAAAAACAACCCCATACCATAATCCCCCTCCACCAAATAATTTCGACCAGCACACAAAGAAAGGTCCATAAAGACATGGATGAGCGCATTTAGGGTGGGGGAACTTGACTGGCCTGCACAGAGTTCTGACCTCAACCCTTCTCGTCCAACATGCCTGACCTCACAAGTGCGCTTCTGGAAAAATGGTCAAACATTCCCAAAGACACACTCCTAAACCTTGTGGACGGCCTTCCCAGAAGATCTGAAGCTTTTATAGCTGCAAAGGGCGGGGCCAACTCAATATTGAACACTACAGACAAAGACTGGGATGCCAATAAAGTTCATGTAAAGGCAGGTGTCCCAATACTTTTGACAATGTAGTGTAAGTTATATAATACAGGGGTGATATCACAGCTCTCCAGATATAAGGAGGAGGACAGACTCCTAGCCCCCCACCAAAGTCACCCTGCAGGAGGACAGTCATAGCTCCCATCGGAGTCACCCTGCAGGAGGACAAGGTAATAGCTCCCTTCTTTCTATTTTTTTACCTTTTTTTTCCCGGTGGTATATTGTTCGGTCTGCGATATGGGCGCCGTCACCGGAACCCCTTTCAAGAAAACGGAGCCTTGATGTTTCAGCGGTTTCAGGTCATAAACGTCAAGGAAGGGGCTATATGGTGAATCTGAAAAAAAAATAAGTGCAACTAAGTGTCTGATAGAGCAAGAAGATGAGAATCTTGTGTTTAATGGAGACCATACACACTTCAATAAATAATCAATTTCTTTTGTGATGGAACAATTTATCTATAGTCGAAAACCCATTCGATCAACATGCCACTCGCAGGGTAAGTGGATTTCAATTGATAGTTAAGACTAGAGGTCGACTGATATATCGACCAATATTTCGCCTTTTTAGAGAAATCGGCATCAGTAAGCACTAATGGGCACCAATGAGGTGGCACTGACAGGCTGAATTGGTAGGCACTAATAAGGTGGCACTGATGGGCTGCACTGATGGGTACTGATGAGGTTGCACTGACAGACACGAATGGACACTGATAGGCTGCACTGGTGGGCACTTATGAGGTGGCACTGATGGGCACTGAATCTGATGAGGTTGCATTGACAGTCTGCTTTGGTGGGGACTAATGGATACTGATAGGCTGCACTGGTGGGCTGCACTGACGTGGCACTGACAGGCTGAACTCGTGGGCACTAATGAGGTGGCAATGATGGGACACTGATAGACTGCACCCCACCTCTCCACCCTAAACAATAACCTCCTCCCCACCTCTCCACCCTAGATTTTCTGAGATGAAGGGAACATTTTTTTCCCTAAAATATCGGCCGCAAAAATCGGCAACATATATCGGCCGCCCCAATTTTTAAATATCGGCATCGGCCAGGGAAAAACCCATATCGGTTGACCTCTAGTTAAGACAGCCCTCAAAAATTGCACTCGCCTGCTCGCATTTGGCGAGTGGATATTTAGGAGCGAGTGGAGCAGGCAGAAGCAGACCGTATGCTGCTGAGGGAGGAGAAGAGGCGCCTGGTGGATGCTGAGGGGATAACCCCAAACCGTCCTGGCTTGCTGGCAATCTCTGCTCTCCCCCCTCCTCAATGCAGACTCCAATCTCACGATTTTCAACCAGCTTCGCCCTCCGCCTCGGTCTCAGCAGCTCCCCTGGTAAGGAATCCTGCAGCCCCTATGAAATAGTTTTGAGAGACAGCTTTATTGTGAGCGCCAGGGACACAGGGCATATGCCCCACATTTGCTGGTGGGTGTCCCTGTGCTGCAACCGCCTGTATTGCTTTTGTTTCAGTCCAAGGCACCTTCTTTCTCTGACTGTAGCATGGAGCCGAGTGACGTGCAGTGAAACTTCTCCTCGCCTCTGTGCTACAGTCCCGACAGTCAGAGCTCTGAAGAAAAAAAAATAACTAAACAGCACAGTGCCGGCTGCATCCTATATTTCCAAGAGGTGACAGAGCTGCTGGGGGGATTTGTGAGAGTACTGGGGTGGGGGGGGGGGGGGGCAGGAATTTGTGAGAGAGCTGGGGTGGGGGGATTTGTGAGAGAGCTGGGGTGGGGGGATTTGTGAGAGAGCTGGGGTGGGGGGGATTTGTGAGAGAGCTGGGGGGGAATAGTGAGAGTGCTGGGGGGGAATAGTGAGAGCGCTGGGGGGGGAATAGTGAGAGCGCTGGGGGGGGAATAGTGAGAGAGCTGGGGGAGATTATTGGGAGGGGGGCATTGGTGAGAGAACTGGGGGGGCATTTGTGAGGGAGCTGGGGGGCATTTGTGAGGGAGCTGGGGGGCATTTGTGAGGGAGCTGGGGTGGGGATTTGTGAGAGAGGTGGGGGGGGGATTTGTGAGAGAGCTGGGTGGGCATTATTGAGAGCGTTGGAAGGGGGGCATTTGCAATTATGGTATACCTATGTATGAGCTGGATAAAATATGATAATTTACAAAGGCGTTTAGGGGCGGGGCAACTGGTGGCGAGTAAATCTTAAGGCCTGGCGAGTAGCTCAGGACCTGACATTTTGAGCCCTGGTTAAGATACAATTGCATCTTAGGATCATAAGTGTATCTCACCCCACGTAGGACTTCCCCGCCCGGCACAGCCAGGTACACTGAATTTCCACAGGTTCCCAGAGTCTGAAAACAGTCCAGCACTTTGTTTTGTTATTTTATTGAGGGGTTAATAACTTGGATGGGGAAATGATGGGACACTTGACTTCAAAAGCAAACTTCAGGAAAAACTCCTAGTATATACAGTCCTATATAGAGCTCCTTTCCTTCCTCCAGCACTTGCTTACAGAATCATCAGCAGTGTCACTCTGTAAAAGTCTATAGCAATGGCCCCTTGCAGGCAGAGACTCGCAGCCTCTATACTTGTGGAATGTAGAGTGACACCACTAAAACATTTAGTACGCCTTCCTCCTGTGGTCACTGGTCCCAGCACCACCCCTGCCAGCCCTCCTGGCTGCAGCAGCCATTTTTACTAGCCCCCCCTCCACAGTCCTTGCAGACTGCTCACTCACCTGCTGTCCTCTCCCTGTGCCTCCAGGAAGGATTTCTTCCGTGAGTTGTAGAGGGTTCCTCCAGCACCCAAGCCCCAGGTCACACCCCCCCCCCCCCAGACTAGGGGACACCCTCAAGGGCCAATTACAACCCCCTCAGCACTCCATCTCCATCTTCCACCCGACTGCCCCTGTTGGCATGACCCATTAGTATTTAAGAGGTGCCTGCCCCCTGCCAACCCATTTTGCTGGGGATTGGCTGGGGCCCTCATCAATACTCCAAGCAGCTCCTCCTAGACTCCAACCTCTACTTCTACTTCTAGAAGCTTCTCCAAGGTTCCAGAAAGCAGGGGGGGGTACCAGAGTGGTGGTTGCTGAGAAATCCAGACTCTCTGGGTCACTCAAACCTGACACAGATTCAACCCAGCCCTGGCTCTAAGCCAGGCTAAATTTTCCTACACCAACAATTAAAGGGGTTGTAAACCTTTGTTTTTTCACCTTAAGACATCCTATGCCTTAAGGTGAAAAAAAACCACCTCGCAGTGTCCGGCCCCCCAGACCCCCGTTTTACTTGCCTGACCCCCGAAATTTTGTGAGCGTGTCCCCACCATTGCTCTCTCCACGGCTTCCTGGCTCTTGATTGGATAGTACCACCACCCCTCCCTTTAGAATGTAAGCTCTACGAGCAGGGTCCTCCTGTACCATATGTATTGAACTATACTGTAATTGTTATATCCCCCCATACATTGTAAAGTGCTGCGTAAACTGTTGGCACTATATAAATTGTGTATAATAATAATAGCAGCAGCAGCGCAGCCATTGGTTCCCACTGCTGTAAATCAAATCCAATGACGTGGGTGCTGGGGGGCAGGGCAGAGTCATACATTCAGCGGCTATGCACGCCAAATGAATGACTTGGGAGCGTGTCCGCAAGGTAACCCCCTCGGTAGAGAGCTTCCCAGAGGGGGTCATCTAATGCGGGGAGGAGCCGCAAGAGCCGCCGTGGGACCCCAGAACAGGTGGATCAGGGCCACTCTGTGCAAAACAAAAGGCACAGTAGAGGTAAGTATGACATGTTTGTTTTAAAAAAAAAAAAAAACACACAAACCTTTAGTGTCACTTCCCACCTGGCCGATAGCACAATGACGGCCAGGCGGTGGTCATATGACAATATAACAGCCGACACCCACTGTGAGGGGTGCGCATCAGTCTGACACATAACTACACCAAACTTGGTAAAGAGCTGACTGAGGTTCTTTACCATGTGATCAGCGGTGTCCAATCACGGCTGATCACGATGTAAACAGGAAGAGCCGTTAATCGTCTGACGTGGGGGTTTGTGATGATTGTTTGTCAGCGCAGGGCCCCCTCGGATGCCCGCCCAGGACCACCAGGGATTACCATTAGGGTTGTCCCGATACCACTTTTTTGAGACCGAGTACAAGTACCGATACTTTTTTTCCAAGTACTCGCCGATACCGAATACCGATACTTTTTTTCAATGTCATGTGACAGTATTTTTTTTTTTTTTACAGTGATTTTTTTGGGGTTTTTTGTGTTTTTTTGGGGGGGGGGTGGATTGTCTGTGTTTTTTTTTTTATTTATTTTTTTACATTTTATTTATTTTTAAAAAAAAATATTTATTGCATTTTTTTTTTAATCAGCCCTGTTGGGTTTTTTTGGAGAGATATCAGGGGTCTTAAGAGACCTCTGACATCTCCCCTTTGAGGCCCCGTACTCACGACCAAACATGTCTGCTGAAACGCGGACCAGTTTCAGCAAACATGTTTGGCCGTGTGTAGGCCCAATCGGACCATTTTCGGGCGGATCGGACAGGTTTCCAGCCCCGTACATGTCCTGCCGCCCGCCATCCCTCGCATGCGTCGAATGACTTTGACGCATGCGTGGAAGCCTTTTAAAGGCAGGCCGCCCACGTCCCCGCGTCATTGTCGCGGCGACACTGCGTCATCGACGCGGCGACACCGCGGACACGCCCCGCGTATTGTTTACGCTTGGACCTCTGTTCGATGGTGTGTACGGCCATCGAACAGAAGTCCCCGGGCAGTCCCCGGGCAGACATGTCCGATGAAAACGGTCCGCGGACCGGTTTCATCGGACATGTTTGATCGTGAGTACTCGGCCTACGACAGAGAAAGGCACTAGGGACACAGATTCCCCAGTCCCTTTCTCTGCAGCTTCAGCTAAGAAAGGAGAGAAGCTCCTCTCCATTCATAAACTGAAGCATCGTGATCACTGACTCTGTTCATTCTGAAAAGGTAGGAGCCGGATTTAGCGGCTCCTACCTCCGCTCTCCGTCCTGACAAATTGAGGGGGGAGAGAGGACAGCACGGAACACGGGGGGAGAGAGGACAGTGAGGAACACGGAGGAAAGAGAGCACAGCACGGAACGCGGGGGAAAGAGAGCACAGCACGGAACGCGGGGGAAAGAGAGCACAGCACGGAACGCGGGGGAAAGAGAGCACAGCACGGAACGCGGGGGAAAGAGAGCACAGCACGGAACGCGGGGGAAAGAGAGCACAGCACGGAACGCGGGGGAAAGAGAGCACAGCACGGAACGCGGGGGAAAGAGAGCACAGCACGGAACGCGGGGGAAAGAGCACAGCACGGAACGCGGGGGAAAGAGAGCACAGCACGGAACGCGGGGGAAAGAGAGCACAGCACGGAACGCGGGGGAAAGAGAGCACAGCACGGAACGAGGGGGAAAGAGAGCACAGCACGGAACGCGGGGGAAAGAGAGCACAGCACGGAACGCGGGGGAAATAGCACAGCACGGGGGAAAGAGAGCACAGCACGGAACACGGGTGAAAAAGAGCACAGCACGGAACACGGGGGAAAGAGAGCACAGCACGGAACACGGGGGAAAGAGAGCACAGCACGGAACACGGGGGAAAGAGAGCACAGCACGGAACACGGGGGAAAGAGAGCACAGCACGGAACACGGGGGAAAGAGAGCACAGCACGGAACACGGGGGAAAGAGAGCACAGCACGGAACACGGGGGGAAGAGAGCACAGCACGGAACACGGGGGAAAGAGCGCACAGCACGGAACACGGGGGAAAGAGCACAGCACGGAACACGGGGGTAAGAGAGCACAGCACGGAACACGGGGGAAAGAGAGCACAGCACGGAACACGGGGGAAAGACAGCACGGAGCATGGGGGAAAGACAGCACGGAGCATGGGGGAAAGACAGCACGGGGGGAGAAGACTTGCAACTCCCCTGCCTGCCCAGGTAGGGAAAGAGAGCACAGCACGGAACGAGGGGGAAAGAGAGCACAGCACGGAACGCGGGGGAAAGAGAGCACAGCACGGAACGCGGGGGAAATAGCACAGCACGGGGGAAAGAGAGCACAGCACGGAACACGGGGGAAAAAGAGCACAGCACGGAACACGGGGGAAAGAGAGCACAGCACGGAACACGGGGGAAAGAGAGCACAGCACGGAACACGGGGGAAAGAGAGCACAGCACGGAACACGGGGGAAAGAGAGCACAGCACGGAACACGGGGGAAAGAGAGCACAGCACGGAACACGGGGGGAAGAGAGCACAGCACGGAACACGGGGGAAAGAGCGCACAGCACGGAACACGGGGGAAAGAGCACAGCACGGAACACGGGGGAAAGAGAGCACAGCACGGAACACGGGGGAAAGAGCACAGCACGGAACACGGGGGAAAGACAGCACGGAGCATGGGGGAAAGACAGCACGGGGGGAGAAGACTTGCAACTCCCCTGCCTGCCCAGGTAGGGAAAGAGAGCACAGCACGGAACGAGGGGGAAAGAGAGCACAGCACGGAACGCGGGGGAAAGAGAGCACAGCACGGAACGCGGGGGAAATAGCACAGCACGGGGGAAAGAGAGCACAGCACGGAACACGGGTGAAAAAGAGCACAGCACGGAACACGGGGGAAAGAGAGCACAGCACGGAACACGGGGGAAAGAGAGCACAGCACGGAACACGGGGGAAAGAGAGCACAGCACGGAACACGGGGGAAAGAGAGCACAGCACGGAACACGGGGGAAAGAGAGCACAGCACGGAACACGGGGGAAAGAGAGCACAGCACGGAACACGGGGGAAAGAGCGCACAGCACGGAACACGGGGGAAAGAGCACAGCACGGAACACGGGGGAAAGAGAGCACAGCACGGAACACGGGGGAAAGAGCACAGCACGGAACACGGGGGAAAGACAGCACGGAGCATGGGGGAAAGACAGCACGGAGCATGGGGGAAAGACAGCACGGGGGGAGAAGACTTGCAACTCCCCTGCCTGCCCAGGTATCGGCTGAGGCAGCGAAGCATTTCCCCCGAGTACAAGTACTCGGGGAAATGCTTGGTATCGGTACATCCCTAATTACCATCAAACTGGACCACCATATATGCCCCCTAGACCACCATGAAAATGCCAATCAGCGCCCAGGCAGCTACCAATCAGTGCCCATCCCCAATGCCTGGCAGTGCCATCAGTAATGCCCATCAGTGCCAGTGCGGCTCCTACCTCCGCTCTCCATCATGACAAATTGAGGGGGGAGAGAGGACAGCACGGAACACGGGGGGGGGAGGACAGCACGGAACACGGGGGAAAAGAGAGCACAGCACGGAACACGGGGGAAAGAGAGCACAGCACGGAACACGGGGGAAAGAGAGCACAGCACGGAACACGGGGGAAAGAGAGCACAGCACGGAACACGGGGGAAAGAGAGCACAGCACGGAACACGGGGGAAAGACAGCACAGCACGGAACACGGGGGAAAGACAGCACAGCACGGAGCACGGGGGAAAGACAGCACGGAGCACGGGGGAAAGACAGCACGGAGCACGGGGGAAAGACAGCACGGAGCACGGGGGAAAGACAGCACGGAGCACGGGGGAAAGACAGCACGGGGGGAGAAGACTTGCAACTCCCCTGCCTGCCCAGGTATCGGCTGAGGCATCGGAGCATTTCCCCGAGTACAAGTACTCGGGGCAATGCTTGGTATCGGTAGTATCGGTACCGGGACATCACTAATTACCATCAAACTGGACCACCAAATATGCCCCCTAGACCACCATGAAAATGCCAATCAGCGCCCAAGCAGCTGCCAATCAGTGCCCATCCCCAATGCCTGCCAGTGCCATCAGTAATGCCCATCAGTGCCACGGATCAGTGCCCAGTGTCGCCTATCAATGCCTACCAGTGCCACCCATGAGTGCCCAGTGCTGCCTATCAATGCCCATCAGTGCCACCTTATCAGTGCCCCATCAATGAAGGAGAAAACATACTTATTTCCAACATTTTATAACAGAAACAAAAGAAAAACGTATTTAAAAAAAAAAAATCTGTTTGGCAAAAAATAAAAACCGCAGAGGTTCAAATACCACCAAAAGAAAGCTCTATTTGTTGGGGGAAAAAATGATAAAAATTCTGTTTGGGTACAGTGTAGCATGACCGCGCAATTGTCATTTAAACAGTGACAGCGCTAAGAGCTTGGCTTGGCTTGGGCAGGAAGGGGGTGTAAGTTCCCGGTATTGAAGTGGTTAACCTATTCCGGCACACTAGAGGGTGCTACACAAGTATCAATCGCATCTGTTTCCACCATGTAATCTCATTATCTGATCAACTATTTAACCACTTCCCGACGGCCGTACGACTATTGACGGCCGCAGGGTGGTTCTACTTCTCTGAGGCGCCGTCAATTGACGTCCGCCCCTTTCCGCGCTCCCGAGCGCGCAGCGGGGAACTTCTGTGCTGCCCGTGTCCCTTGGACACAGCCAATCACAGATCGCCGTGAACGGCCAATCGGAGTGGCCGTTTGCTAGGCGATCTGTGCGGCCAATGAGAGATGATCTCATATGTTTACATATGAGATCATTTCTCATTGCCGGCACTCTCACAGACAGCGGTGCTGTCAGGGAGAGAGGAGACCGATCTGTGTCTCTTGTACATAGAGACACAGATCGGTCACCCCCCAGTCACCCCCCCCCCCACACAGTTAGAACACTATATAGGACACACATTTAACCCCTTCCTCACCCCCTAGTGTTAACCCCTTCCCTGCCAGTCACATTTATACAGTAATTAGTGCATATTTATAGCACTGATTGCAGTACAAATGTGAATGGTGCCAAAAATGTGTCAAAAGTGTCCGATGTGTCCGCCATAATGTCGCAGTCGCAATAAAAAAATCGCAGATCGCCGCCATTACTGGTAAAAACAAAAAAAAATATTTCCCTTATTTTGTAGGCGCTATAACTTTTGCGCAAACCAGTCGCTTATTGCGATTGTTTTTTTTTTTACAAAAAATATGTAGAAAACGTATCGGCTTAGACTGAGGATAAAAAAAAAAAAAAAAAAAAATTGAGCTATTTATTATAGCAACAAGTACAATTATTTTTTTTTTTTCAAAATTGTTGCTCTATTTTTGTTTATAGCGCAAAAAATAAAAACCCGCAGAGGTGATCAAATACCACCAAAAGAAAGCTCTATTTGTGGGTAAAAAAGGACGTCAATTTTGTTTGGGAGCCACGTCGCACGACCGCGCAATTGTCAGTTAAAGCGACGCAGTGCCGAATCGCAAAAAGTCCTCTGGGCAGGAAGGGGGTTTAAGTGCCCAGTAAGGAAGTGGTTAATTTATTGACTACTTTTTAATTCAAAATTGAATTCAAAATTCCTCAAAAGGACTGCTGTATCAGAGCAGGTCACATGACAGTTGTAAAAAAAGGTTGGCTTCCTTTCAAGCCATTCATTGTGTACAATTGTGTTGCTAGTTGTAATTGGTTACATTGATCACGTGGTACAAACTGGGCCAATCACGCAAATCACAACAAAAAAACAAACTGAATGAATCGATTTCATTCTGTAAAATGCTTGCATATAACAAGGAATGAATGAATGTCATTGCTTCCCCAGAGTAGTACAATGTTACCATGGTAACTAGAGGTCGGCCGATATATCGGCCGATATTTGGCCATTTTTAACAAATCGGCATCGGCCGATTATTGTGGAAGTCAGGCCGATTCGTGGCCGCCAGCAGTACTGACCAGGGCCCCGCTCCCGCAGCATGTGAAATTAATCATTCACCTGCGCGGCAGCCGGCCACTGTAGAGGAGAAGGGAGGGAGAAAAAGTTTCACTGGCACCGCACTGCCCCGCCCCCCTCCCCCGGAGAGCTGTAGCAGAAGAACAATAACATCATTAGCATGTGACAAGCCCGAGCCTCTGCTGCCTGACTAGTACCTCGACCCCAGCAGGAGATCGTGGCCAGCACTATCTAAGCTTCTCTTCCTTCCCTGCTGAAGGGAGCATGCTGGCTGCTTGTAATTTTTTTTTGTGATGGACGCTGATGAGCTGACCAGCCAATCTGCATGCACCTAGCCCTATCATGTGCATGCAGATTGGCTGGTCAGCTCATCAGCGTCCATCACAAAAAAAAATTACAAGCAGCCAGCATGCTCCCTTCAGCAGGGAAGGAAGAGAAGCTTAGATAGTGCTGGCCACGATCTCCTGCTGGGGTCGAGGTACTAGTCAGGCAGCAGAGGCTCGGGCTTGTCACATGCTAATGATGTTATTGTATAAATACCAGGAAGCAGCATGGATGGAGGGTAAGTCACAGAAATTGTGTGTGTTACTGTGCCCCCCCCCCCCCTGCAGACTTTATTTAAACTCCTGTTTAAAGGAAAACCTGGCTGAGGTTGACAGGCTGGCATTGAGAACATGGATGTGGATGACTCTGGGTGTATATGAGAGTTACATTGTGGAGATCCTCTTCACAATGTAACTCTCATCCCCACAGAGTCATCCTCATCCATCTTCACAATGCAACACAATCATCTTCATCCCCACCCAGCACCATCTATCCCTCTCTAACGCATCCCCTGTACGATCTATCCCTTTCCACAACACATCCCCACCCACACCCAGCACCATCCATCCCACTCCACAATGCATTACCACCCACCCCTCTCCAGAACGCATCACCACAACGCATCACCACCCACGCCAAGCACCATCCATCCCACTCCACAACGCATTACCACCCACCCCTCTCCAGAACGCATCACCACAACGCATCACCACCCACGCCAAGCACCATCCATCCCACTCCACAATGCATCCCCACCCACCCCTCTCCACAACGCATGCCCACCCACGCCTAGCACCATCCACCCTCTCCACAACACATGGCTGTGGAGGAGGCGGGTACAGAGAGAGGTGGCTGTGGAGGAGGCGGGTACAGAGAGAGGTGGCTGTGGAGGAGGGGGGGGTTCAGAGAGGTGGCTGTGGAGGAGGGGGCGGGGGGGGTACAGAGAGATGGCTGTAGAGGAGGGGGGTACAGAGAGAGGTGGCTGTGGTATTGAGGGGTGGGGGGGAGGTTTCCTCAGGTATTGAGGGGTGGGGGGGGTTTCCCCAGGTATTGAGGGGTGGGGGGGAGGTTTCCTCAGGTATTGAGGGGTGGGGAGGTTTCCCCAGGTATTGAGGGGTGGGGAGGTTTCCCCAGGTATTGAGGGGTGGGGAGGGAGGAGGTTTCCCCAGGTATTGAGGGGTGGGGAGGTTTCCCCAGGTATTGAGGGGTGGGGGGGAGGTTTCCCCAAGTATTGAGGGGTGGGGGGGAGGTTTCCCCCAGGTATTGAGGGTGGGGGGGAGGTTTCCTCCAGGTATTGAGGGTGGGGGGGGAGGTTTCCCCCAGGTATTGAGGGGTGGGGGGGTTTCCCCAGGTATTGAGGGGTGGGGGGAGGTTTCCCCCAGGTATTGAGGGGTGGGGAAGAGGTTTCCTCAGGTATTGAGGGGTGGGGGGGAGGTTTCCTCAGGTATTGAGGGGTGGGGGGGGGGGGTTTCCCCAGGTATTGAAGGGTGGGGGGGAGGTTTCCCCAGGTATTGAAGGGTGGGGGGGAGGTTTCCCCAGATATTGAGGGGTGGGGGAGGTTTCCCCAGGTATTGAGGGGGGGGGAGGTTTCCCCAGGTATTGAGGGGTGGGGGGGAGGTTTCCCCAGGTATTGAGGGGTGGGGGGGAGGTTTCCTCAGGTATTGAGGGGTGGAGGGGGAGGTTTCCCCAGGTATTGAGGGGTGGGGGGGAGGTTTCCCCAGGTATTGAGGGGTGGGGGGGAGGGTTCCCCAGGTATTGAGGGGTGGGGAGGTTTCCCCAGGTATTGAGGGGTGGGGGAGGTTTACCCAGGTATTGAGGGGTGGGGTGGGGAGGTTGCCCCAGGTATTGAGGGGTGGGAGGGGGAGGTTGCCCCAGGTATTGAGGGGTGGGGAGGGGGAGGTTGCCCCAGGTATTGAGGGGTGGGGAGGGGGAGGTTTCCCCAGGTATTGAGGGGTGGGGAGGGGGAGGTTTCCCCAGGTATTGAGGGGTGGGGAGGGGGAGGTTTTCCCCAGGTATTGAGGGGTGGGGAGGGAGGAGGTTTCCCCAGGTATAGAGGTTTGGACCAATTGTGACGGTATCGGTATGATAGCCCCGTCAACGTTCCCTTCTTCCCATAACGAAAATCACCCCAATATTCCACGAGGAGGGATATCCCTGGAATCGCCCAGAAAGCCACACATGAGACAAGCTTACTGCTAGAAAAAGCCACTTTAATGACACAAAAACTCAGCTTATATGTGGTTGCAACCTGTTAGGAACGCCCCCCCTCACACAGTGGGGTTTCCCATACAGATTATAGGAGACAAGTCGGAGCCGACCATGCAGACACATTTCTTTAGATAAAGACATCAGGGGAGTTAATTACTACACTGAAGCAATCAGAATAATTAACATACTACTTCTCTAATCATTTAGCCTGATTATACAATACACATCTTTTAAGGGTAAACACAGATCTTCTTCACACAACACAATAGATCAATTAACGTTTAGAATAGTGAGGGGACATTAGCACGTCAATAACCTGTCAGAGGAATGAATCACACATGAAATTCCTTTCTACCTCTACAGACATGGCTAGCAGGGAGCAGTAAACTGAGACATATAGGCAAATGTATCACAATGGCCCCCCTTTTGCTCCCTGCTCCGGCAAACCCGGTTGGACCTTCCCTGGTCCAGTAGGGTTGACGGGTTCAGAGCTATTAGTCCGAGGTTAACTCCATTGGCATGACTGACCTCCCTTGACAACTGCTTCAGACTCAGGTATGTCACCGGGTCGTCAGATCACACGCCGTTCAGTCCCCAAGTCTTTGTGCGATCTGCAAAGTCACCAGAAGTCAGTGTGAAGACGGCGAATGGGTCTGTGCGCCGCCGTCTAGGTGTCCCGCTATGGGAGGGGCAGGTTATGGCTCTGAAGTGACAATCACAGGAGATTCATAAAAAGAAAAAGTTATATTTGTTGAAATGCTGTAGCACTGGTGCTCAGAGTCCGGGGGGGGGGGGGGGAGGGGACTCAGAGCCCCATAAGGTCAGCCACCCCCTTCTCCCTCCGCAGCCGCCGGTTCTCCTCTTTGAGCTTCTCCAGCTCCATCTCCAGTTCATGGAGCCTGGGGGGGTCAGTCCGCTGTGACCTCAGGTGGTTGTTCTCCTCCTCCATGCGGCTTATGCACTCCTCCAGCTCTATGTACTCACGGATCAGATCCTGCTTGCTCATGTCCTGCAGGCTCTCCACGTGGTCCTTCATCATCAGGAACTGGGTGGTGGTGTAAGGGGCCACCGGTGGGCCCTTGGCGAACATCTCGGCCCGCATCTGGGGCGCCCGCTGCGATTCCATCTCCTCCAGTCGCTTCTTCTCCTCCCAGGTCCGCTGGTTATACGGCTTCCAGGACCTCTTCTTCTTGGAGGGTAGCTGGCGGTGCCTCTTTCTGCCCAGCTCCCTCCAAGGCCCCTCCGGCTCATGGCTGTCGCCCATGACCAGCTGACAATGGTGTTCCCTGTTGTCCGTAATAACAGATTGTACCATGAGGGCTTCGTAAGGGGTGCCCAATGGTTCTTCCTGACCCAGCTCCTGGGGATCCCAAGCCGAGTCTACACAATGGGCTGCTGCTGGTGGGCGGTACCCAGGTTGAGACCAATTTGACCTGGTGTTGTCATTCATGGGGCAATTCTGCTTGAAGTGACCCAACTGTTTGCACCGGAAGCAGCGTTGTTCGTTGTCCTCCTGGCATGGATAGCGAGGGCTAGATGTCATCGGTCTGTTAGGAGGTTGGTATCTAGCGGCTGGTGGGTGTGAGGGCACCGTTTGTGGTGGAGGTTGTACCCGTGGTGTGACCTGGTTTGTCTTGCGAGTATCCGCATATTCATCCGCCAACTTCGCGGCCTCTGGTAGAGTCATGGGCCTGCGATCTCTCACCCAATCTTTGACGTCCGTCTGGATGTGATTGTAAAATTGCTCCAGGAGCATTAGTTGCAAAATGTCCTCTGCGGTGGTGGCCTGGCTGCTGTTAGCCCAGTTAGAGGCCGACCGGGACAACTGGCATGCCCATTCCGCATAAGAGTCTTTCGTGGTTTTGCGTGAGTCCCTGAACTTCTGTCGGTGGGACTCTGGGGTTACTGCATAACGAGCCAGGAGCGCTTCTTTAACCCGGGCGTAGCTATGGATATCTTGATCTGGCACGGTCCGGAAAGCATCAGAAGCTTTGCCTGACAGTTTGCCTGACAATATTGCGACCCACTCTCTTCTAGCTATTCGGTGCAGGTTACATTGTCGCTCAAAATCCGCCAGGAAGTTATCAATCTCACAGACCTTTTCATCAAAAGCTTTAAAAGCGCTAAACGGAATCTTCCTTGCGTCTGCTGTGCTGTACTCACTGTTTGGAGAATGTGCGGCTGCTGGTTGGACTGCTGCCAGTTTTAACTGTAGCTCTGCGTCTCTTATTTGTTTATCCTTCTGTAGCTCTGCGTCTCTTATTTGTTTAGCCTCCTTCGCTAACAGGTCCATCACTTTCAGCACCACATCCGGCGTTGGGTTCGGGCCGAACCAAGCTAGCTTCTCTCTCATTAGCTTGTTGGCTGGTGATTCCTCTTCCTGAATCACTGGTGTCTCTATCTCTTGTACTGCTGGCATTGCTGCAATCACGTTCTCCTGGTCTAGCTCCATTAATTCTGCTATGATGACCCGCTTGGTTTTGTTGCTAGCAATCCTTCCACGAACTTCCAGTAGTTCTTCCAGTGTCTGCTTGGAATCCGGGTGTAAAGGGGAATAGAAGGGAAGATCCCGCTGCTACCAACCAATTGTGACGGTATCGGTATGATATCCCCGTCAACGTTCCCTTCTTCCCATAACGAAAATCACCCCAATATTCCACGAGGAGGAATATCCCTGGGGTCGCCCAGAAAGCCACACATGAGACAAGCTTACTGCTGGAACAACACACTTTTAATGACACAAAAACTCAGCTTATATGTGGTTACAGCCTGTTAGGAACACCCCCCCTCACACAGTGGGGTTTCCCATACAGATTATAGGAGACAAGTCAGAGCCGACCATGCAGACACATTTCTTTAGAATAGATAAAGACATCAGGGGAGTTAATTAATACACTGAAGCAATCAGAATAATTAACATACTACTTCTCTAATCATTTAGCCTGATGATACAATACACATCTTTTAAGGGTAGACACAGGTCTTCTTCACACAACACAATAGATCAATTAACGTTTAGAATAGTGAGGGGACATTAGCACGTCAATAACCTGTCAGAGGAATGAATCACACATGAAATTCCTTTCTACCTCTACAGACATGGCTAGCAGGGAGCAGTAAACTGAGACATATAGGCAAATGTATCACAGGGAGGGAGGAGGTTTCCCCAGGTATTGAGGGGAGGGGGAGGTTTTCCCAGGTATTGAGGGGTGGGGGGGAGGTTTCCCCCAGGTATTGAGGGGTGGGGGGGGAGGTTTCCCCCAGGTATTGAGGGGTGGGGGGGAGGTTTCCCCCAGGTATTGAGGGGTGGGGGGGAGGTTTCCTCAGGTATTGAGGGGTGGGGGGGGGAGGTTTCCCCAGGTATTGGGGGGAGGGTTCACCAGGT